>NC_136477.1:65912566-66214222 GCF_902686455.1 Sciurus vulgaris | reverse complement strand
GCATATAAAATTTGTAGCATGACGTTTGAAATGAATTCAGTACTCATTTCAAAAGCAGATCTTAAATGAAAATGAATTCTATAAATTCCTATATTAAAAAAAGAGAAATATTGAAAAGAAGTATCAAAAAGGATGAAGGAAGAGTCCTAGAGCAAGCTGAATCTAGAAAAAAAAAGAAAGTTGATAACAAATATAAATAGTATAAAATATAAAGAAGAAATCTATAATGCAAAACATGGTTTGCTGAAGGAAAGTTCAAGACTTAAACAAGAATGATTTTCTAAAAAGAAGATACTAAAATTACTAAAATCAGGAAAGAGTGATTGTCACTACAGACTTATGTTAAGAAAAATTTTAAGAAAAGGAATATTTGGAAAAAAAGTTTCTAACAAAGTAAAAAAATAAGATGAGAGGGAAAAAAGTCCTAGGGAGACACAAAATACTAAAAATGACAGAAGAAATAGGAGGACAGACAAGGCCCCAAAATACAGAGCATGGAATGATAACTTATTAAAATATTTTCTCTAAAAATAAGCCCATGTCCCAACTATTTTACTAATGAATAAACAATAGCAAAATAGAAATAGTATCTTACAAAGTCTTCCAAGTAAAAAATGAAGCAGAATATATGCCAAATCAGTATATGTTGGTAAAACCCACATGCCAAAATCAAAGACATCCCAAGTGATCTAAAAATACAGGAAAACATTCATAAAAGTTTGACAATGATGTCTAAAAGAATACTAAACACAATGAGCAACAAAATGATTATAAGTGAAGGTGAAATGGAATTTATCATAGGAAAGAAAATTTATTTTCACATTGAACAATAAATACAGTAACTTATTTTATGGAATGAGTTGTTTCCCCCAATGATCCTTAATGTAAGTGGATATAGAAATTCTAGCAATAATTTAGATTACATTAGGATATAGGCATTCTAGGATGCAATTTATATAAGAGAGATCATAAATGTGGGTTCTAATTAAAGAGATTGGCAGTCTCCTAAGGAGTGTTCTAGAATTCTTCTTTATGTTTGAATGTCTATGCCAAGGAAAGATCAGCTGAGACATAATGAAAGAGTGTCAGTATGAAACTCAAAAGGGAGACCTCACCCAGACAATAAACAAGGTGGTGCTTTGAACTTTGTCTTTTATCCTCAAGAACTATGAAAAAATAAATTCCTGTTTCCTGAGACACCTGATCTAAGGCATTTGTTATTGCAACCCAAGATGACAAAGACACCATATTGATAGAATTAAGGGTAAATAAACATGTAAACAGAGACAGAAAAAGTGCTTGTTAAGTTCCAACATCTATTCATGATAAAAAATAAATGAACACATTAGGAATAGAAGTAAAATTTCATAGTCAAATAGAAGACACTTAAAAAAACAGTCTCACATAATTCCCCTTCTGAGCCCTGTGACACTCAAATAATATTCTCATTGTTCTTTTTTAGAAACTTACATAATATATCTGTGGCCACTAATACTGATATTATGTCCTCACTGTGATCTTTGACACTCACATTATTTTCTGAAGTGACTTTTGACACTCTCGTTTATCTTCACTTGTGCCTCTGATACTCACCTAATTTCCTCACTTGATGGGTGACACTCACATGATATACTCACTGTAAGTCTGAAAGTCACATAATATTCCCACATGACCTCTGACACTCACACAATGTCCTTACTGTGACCTCTTATAATCACAGTATAACCTCACTGGGACCTCTGTTACTTATGTAATACCCTAAATATGGATATGACATTTATAAAATATCCTCACTAGACCTCTAACACTAATGTAATATTCTCACTTTGAACACTGATGGTCAAATAATAACCTCTCTGTGATCTCAGACACTCACATTATGCACTCAATTTGACCTCTGACACAGACATTATATCCCTAATTGGATATAATGACATAATATTCTCATTGTTACCTCTGACACATAATAACTATACTGTGACCTCTGGCACTCCCATAATACCCTCACTGTACCCTCTGACACTCACATCAGTCCCCAATTCTGGACTCTGACAGTCACATAATGCACACATTTTGACCTCAGACACAGACTACTACCACTGTGGTCTCTGTCACTCACATAATATTACACTCTGTCCTCTGAAAGTCACATAAATATTGTCACTGGGTCTTCTGACACACATAAAATATTCTCTGTTTGACCTCTGACATTAGTATAATACCCTTGTGATGTCTGAAACTGATATATCCTCTCTGTGAATTCTTGCACTCAAAATGTCATCATTTTGGTCTCTGATACTGACATAGTATCCTTATTCTAACCTATGATACTCACATCATACCCACAGATTGGCCTCCTATACTCACATATTACATTCAGTGTGACTTGTCATGCACATAGTACCTTTTTGTGACCTGAGACACTCACATCATGCTTGCAATGTAGCTTCTGACACTCATATAATTTCTACATTTGGTCTCTGATATTCATATAATATATTCAATTGGCCTATGACACATACTATTCTAATTGTGACCTCTGTCACTTAATATACTCACTATTGCCCCTGATATTCACATAATATCCTAACTTTACATCTGACACTTAAAAAATGCCATCACTATTACCTTGACACTCATATTATACCCACAATGTGGCCTCTAATACTCACCAAATACCTTTGATGTGGCCTTATGTGCTCACATAATATAATTGTCACCTCTGATGCTCACATAATACACTCACTGTGGTCCAAGACTGTCACTGTGACTTAGGACACTCATAATATCCTCAAGCTGGCCCCTGATATGACTAAATATCCTCACTCTGACCACTGACACCCACATAATTTCCACAGTGTTGTCCCTGTGATTGACAGTATATCCAAACTGCAGCCTTTGACACTCATACAATATCCTTTCTGGGACAGTCGCCACTCACATAATATCATTTATTTCTGACACTCATGTAATACCATCACTGTGGCCTCTGACACTTACATAATATACACAATTAAACCTCTGACATACATTTAGTACCCTCACTCTGGTCTCTGAAATTCACAAAATATTATTACAGTGGTCTCTGCCATTTACATAGTATTCTCAATGAGGCATCTGATATTAATATAATAAACTACTGTGGCCTATAAGACTCACATAATTCCCTCACTGTAGCCTCTGACACTCACACAATATCATCACTCTTACCACCGACACATAGTATTCTCAATGTGACCACTGTGACCACTGTAACTCATTGATTATCTTCCCTGAGGCCTCTGATATTCAGTAAACACAGTCTGGCCTTTGACACTGATATACTGTCATCAGTGTGTCCTCAGATATTTATATAAAATCCTCACTGTGCCTTCTGACACACAATATCCTCACTATGGTCTTTGACTCTCACATAATATTCTGTGCCCTCTGACACCCCTATAATACATTCACTGTTGTCATGATAATCACATAATACTTTTCCTTGGTCTGACTCAAAAAATTCCCTCACTATTACCTTGATACTCACATTAAACCCTGATTGTGGCCTCTGACACTCACATATAAACCTCAATATAACCTTTGACTTTCACATAGTATCTTCACTGTGACCTCTGAAACTCACATAATAACGTGAATTCTCACACTCACATAGTAGCTTCACTTTGGACTCTGACATTCACATAATATCCTCACTATGAATAATTACATGCACATAATGTCCATACAGTAACCTCTGACTCTCACATAATACTTATCCTCTGGTCTCTAAAACATATAAAATATCCTCCATGTGGCCTCTTGAACTCACATCTCACCCTCACTATAACATCTGAAACTTAAATAAATTCCTTATCTGGTCTCTGATATTTTTATAATATGCTTACTATGGCCTCAGGTTCTCACATAGTATTCTTACTGTGACCACTAACCTTGACAAACTGTCCTCACCGTAGCCACTGAAATCCAGATAGTACCCTCACGCTGCCTTCGGACACATGATATCATCACTCTGGCAGCTCACATTCACATAATATCATTAATCTGCCTACCAACTCTCACATAATACCTTCATGATGCCTCTGACCCTCTGGTAATTACCTCACTATAGCCACTGACACAGAATATCCTTATGAGGTCTATGCCACTTACTTATCCTCATTCTGGTCCCTTTTGCATAATATTCTTCCTTGACCTCTAACACTCTCATAATAACTTCACTGCAGCTAAAATGGTCAAAAAATATTTCCCCTGTGAACTCTCACATTCATATACAATCCTCACCTGACCACTTTTTAAAAATACCATTTATTATTTTAAAGGTGAAAATGTAAATTACAGAAAAAATAAAAATGAAAGCAAAAATCAAAGTTATTAATTTGTAAGCAGCTTACTTGGGCATGTCTTCCAGGTCATGAGTATACATATACAACAGCACATTTTATATGACTGAGATCATTGTGTGTATCATACTTTTCCACACATGAATATTCACCAAAGCAAAATCTAATACCTACCTCATTTGACCACTTACATACGCATAATATCATAACTCTGACACAAGAAACTCACATAAATACCCTCACTCTGATCTCTGACACACTCATATAATGTTTACACTTGACCTCTCACATTAACATAGTATCCTCACTGTGGACCATGACATTCACATAATACAGTCACTGTGACTGAAAATACTATTAATGTGACTGCTGACACTCACATAATATCCTTAGTATGCATTGTGTCCTTTAGTATTAACATAATATTAATACACTAGAATTTATTACTAATACAGTAGTTATCCTTTGGCTTTTAATGCCAACATATTATCAATCATTTTACATCCAAAATTAATAGTTTCCCAGAGTCCTTTCAAATTTATGTAATATGGAATTTGTGTCCTCTTAAACTCATATAAAAACTGTCCTTTGGTGGTGGGTTTGTTGCTTACTGTTGGAGCACTTGCCTAGCACAAGTGAGGCACTGGGTTCAATCCTGAGCAACACATAAATAAATAAAATAAAATGTAAAAAGAATTTTGTTAGTTTTTAAACTATCCCTTGTTCTTTTTATACTGATATTATATTCATACTATAGCATTAAAACTGCTGTAGTCACTAGCCTCTGGCTGTTAATACTAGCATAATTTCCATTCTATAAAATCTAAACTAAGAGAATAGCTGCCTGGCTTGGTACCCCCAATAAGAAGGTAATAAATTTATTGTAACATCTAAAACTAATAGCTGCCATTTCTTTAATGGTAAAGAAATATTCTTACTATTCTTTATTAAACTAATATAGTAGATTCCGTGGTACCCTACAGATGATTATAATATCCATATTGACCATCTAAAACACATATAATAGTTCCCCTGTTGACTTCAATAATAATACAATATTCCTATTATGGCCATTCCATGTCCCTTTTTTTAACAGTATATGCACACAATAGCATGGAAAACTATACAAGAGCTGTTCTGTTCTTTAATATTAATATAATTTGTCTGATATTACAACATCAGAAATGGATGTCACAGTCATTCAGAGTGCTCAAATACTAATATAACATCCAAACAATAAGTATCAAATACGAATATAGAAGCTGTGCTGTGGCCTCTAAATCTAATGTGTTATTCATAGCCTAGAATCTAAAATGAATATACTAGCTTCCCTCTACCTTGATACTAATGTGGCCTCCATATTATCACCTAAAACCCCAATGAAAAATATATCCTGTAGCCTTTAATATTTCAATATGCCATCTTTTCCATAAACCTGGAAACCAATATAATAACTTACTTATGTATTTTAATATTTATTTAGTATCCTTCATATAACATATAAAACTAGTAAACAGGTGTTCTGTAGCATTTAACATTATCATATTTATATTACACAACCTTATACTAATAAATTATATGCATTTTTGGCATAAATAATTTTTATGAGTTATCATTAAAATTATTGTATTACCTATTATGTTGATTTTAATCCTAAGATGATATGCATACTTGAGTTCCTAAAAATGACCTGAAGGTTTATTTGTGGCTTTTAATACTAATGTGATATACTTACTATGACATACCAAACTGATATGATAGCTGCCTTCTAAAATTGATGTAATAGTCATACTACAGTAAGTACATACAACTAATATAATAATGACGCTGAGGTTTCAATGCTATTACATTATCCATAGTATAGCATTTAATATTAACATAATAGCTTCTATAGACCTTGGATATTGATAGAAGTGGTGTGCAATAATATCCATAACAAATATAATAGCTGTTATGTGGTCTATTATGCAAAAATATTATCATAAAACACCTCAAGATAATGCAATATCTTTCCTTAGTTATTAATAGTAATGCCAAGACTAAATCATCCAAAAGGGATATAATAGTTGTCCTGTGAACTGTAGTTCCATTATAGAATCCATACTATTACAGAATTCTCATGACTAGGGCTGCTCTTTGTGACCTTCACTAGCAGCAAGCAGAGACATAAGACAGAGCACTAACTGGAACCAGGATACAGGTTTTCAACAGGCTCCATTGCAAACAATCCATGCCCAGTAACTGAAAGTGTTCAGAAGGCAGCTGATCAAGCCACATAAAACACATCATCTTTGTCCCATTTCTCTGGGAAGAAACTGTCACCAATAATAAAACTGCAATGAAACATCCCTGAGTCATACACAGCATTCAATGGGATTTGACTCTTCACATCTGATTTGCAACCTTGCACCTGAGAAAAACCAGGTAGCCCCTAGTTTTCATAGTCTCTTTGTCAGTATCACCATACCCTGAGTACACAGCTGCTGAAATGAGACATGAGGAGGGACATATGTAGCCCGCACTGCCTTGCTGCTTCTTGCTTACAAAGACCAGAAGGCAAAGCCAGTGGGCTATGTTTCCATGATACCTCAATTTCACACTGGCATTAATTGTTCTGGGCTTCACACTGTGTCTTTAATCACTGGATTTTCCTAATTTGGATTTCAGTACAGAAGCTGTGGTCATAACATATCACTTTAAAATTTTTATTTTGTCTACATTGATCTAACTGTCAGAAAAATCATGATTTTAAAAGAATGTATGTTCTAGTGATTTTTCTATTGAGACTTTGACACAATACACCTTTGTCTTGGATGCTCTTCTTAGAAAGGAAATAGTTCAGCCTTCAGAACTTGGTGCCTTAGTGTTTGGATGTGGTGATGCTGCGCATAAGAGTGTGAAAATCAGGACTGGAACAACTGGGTACACAGCCATGTTGAGAATATTGGTAGAAATATGCCTTAGAGGCAAGGGACTAACACTCAGGTAAGCTTTATTGATATACTTGTTCATGGGACTTCTTTGTTAAGACAGTGAATCTATTTCCAGTGGAATCAAACCCCTCTGAAACCCAGGATTCATCACCCCTTTTCTTTTTTCTCATGTTTTGGAGAATTAAGCAAAGATCCCAGCAAATCAATGTTTAGGCATTTTCCAAGAGTGGTAAATGAAGAGAAATTATCACTAGCTTACATTGTTAGCTTAAAGACTTTTTACAGTGACTTGGAAATTGACTGAAATTCTGCTCACTTTATGGTCCTATCAGACCTGCCATAGCTCATATAGGGTGCTTTGCCCTTCCTGAAGAAACTTAGTGGATAAGAAATGTTATCACATAATGCTATAATGTCATAAGATGAATACCTACAGGAGCAGGAGATAAGAGGTGTGTATTTTCTATGACTTAGATTTTTACCAGCTCAAAAAACAGGGACTATCTTCTTTTTTCAAATTCACTGGTGTCTCAGGGCTTACCAAACTCAGCACTATTCAGAGTTGCAGGTCTTCGTTGTGATGATCCTCCCCATTTGTTGTTCCCCAGTAAACTTCAAGGAACACAGAAGCATTCAGAAAAGCCCTATCCTGGGAGCCCTCCCACAGGGGGATTGCACATATGAGTATTGATATTCAAGTCTTTCCAAGCCACTGGTCTATCATCAGATTCTCACCTTTGCAGAAAGGAAATGAGAAACCAATTTGTTCTGTGTGCACAAGCAAGATGGTTCTAAGCCTTTGAGATGGTTTGATAATTTTTGATGCTTCTTAATAGAAGACAAGGAGATCAGCTTCTTGTGTTCATTCAAAAGTGGGCACAGGGCACTCAGTGAACTTGCATTAGATTAATGAATATTCCCTGAAGAGAGTAGTTACCTAGTTCCTTTCCATTTATCAAAACTGAATAGTCAGTCCTTCTCTCTGCTCCAGTAACCTTAGCTATTGAATAAATATTGCCTGCTGAGTTGGTTCTTTGTTCTTCTACTGGGGTTTTCTTTCCAAATTTTAGTTAGAAGAATAGACAGAAACTGTCTTGAACAACAGACACAAAAAAGTGACCTGCTATGACACTGAAAGAAGCAACACAGACGTTCCCTAAAGAAGTAGAGAAAGAGAATTTCACTGCCATGGTTAAAACCATGGTATTAAACAATGGTTTGGCAATTTCACATAATCATTTCTTCTTGATAAAAATTGCATTCATGAATTTTATAAGCAAAATATTTTCATCTATGTGAGGCATTTAGAAATGGAAACAGAAATGCCAGCTCCTTGTTATTTAATGGGGTCCCTAGAACTTTGCCTGCTGCCACACAAACTTTTTCCAAAAAATCTCTGGAATTATACCAGTGCCACTGCTATGGGACAATGGAGACAAGAAGTGAACTTTCTGATGACAACATCTTGGAAATGAAATACCATGGATCTTGCTGATTTATTTTTCTTTGAATCCACATACTGATGTGGATTCAACTAGATGGGGAAGCTATAGATTTTGGACATTAGGATTCTCTGGTGGCAGTGATCCTTGTAGTGTATCCACATCATACAATGAGAAAAAATATTGAAAAAATTCTACATTGCACAGGAAGCATTTGAAGGTCTGTGGTGTAGGGAGTCTATCTCTGAAAATCCATCATGACAAACTTCCAGTGGGGCAGAGTGGAAACATGGACAAGGTAAAAGTTGATTTCCCCTGTTTCACTCTTGGACTCACATCATGTTAGAGTTGTATGTTATCCATTGTCCCTCTCTTTTCTGTGTTGTGTTTTCTGTATGCTACTGCATTACAGACACATGATTCAAACATTAGGGTTCCCAAGATGATGTATATGAATGGCCTTATACACCTGGAGACAACTTCAAAAGCATATACTAGAATAATCCAGGGGAATAAATGGCAAACCTATTTAGGCCTTTTAAGGCATAATGATTTCTTCAGGACAACCCACATAACCAGAAAGAGGAAATGGGTCTGATTCAAAGTGTCTATCCAAACCAGTTCAGTTGGCTACACCTGGGACAATCTGGGAACCAGAACCAGGGTTTATTGATGCAACCATGTCCTCTTGTGTATATGTCAAGGGAAGATGGGAGAAACCTGTATATCAGTGAGCCTTTTGAACCATCTTGTAGGGCTGGGAAGATAGCTCAGTCAGTAGAGTGCTTGCCTTGCAAGCACAAGGCCCTGGGTTCAATCCCCAGTACAGACAAAAAAAAAAAAAATCTTGTGTGAGAACGACCTTTGGCTATGGAGTCCCCAAGGAAGTGACCTCACTTCCTTGGCAGTAGAACACAAAACTTGGAACCCTAGTAGCTAGGCACCCACATTCCAGATAAACTCCCATTCTGCTCGTTTGTGTTGAGACAGCATATCCAGAGTCATGAGTTCTTGTTTTCTTCTCATCTTTGGATGGTTATTTCCCAGGAAATTCCCTAGTAGGGTCCTTTCCCAAGATTAGAAGCACTTTATCAATGTTGGGACCAACAACTCTGGTGATATTTCTCAAGAAGACCGCAGGTGAAGCAGGACAGGCCATTGGAAGTGAGTAGAGTCTAGCCCTCCACTGAGATTCCCATTTAGATAGCACCAGAACCTCAGAAGTTTTTGTCTATGTGTGTTTGTATTTGTGTCTCATATTTGTGACTCATTGAATTTGATGTTGATCAAGTTGGGATACTATCCTTGAAAAGAGTGCCACCTTACATCATTCCCTCCACACCTCAGGGAGACATAACTACATATTTGAGTGAGTGTAAACTAGTACTTCTATGGAGCAACACTTAAACAATTCAGAAAGCCTTTCCTATACACCCCAGAGAGTACACACTGTAAATTTCAGTGAGATGTTAATTCAAAATTCAGAATTCTCATGCTACAAAACACACCCTACTACACAACTCAGATACAACTTACTACTAACTAAAATGCCCTCCATACACACCACTGAGGGTTGGCCTGACACACCTCAGAGAAGTCTCTGGATGCATTGTTGGTGGCCTTCCTAAACAATGAAGGTATCCCCCCTATTATGCTCAGTGAATACTCTCATTACATCTAATTGTGTTCCACCTAGTCATATCAGATAGATTTCATTATTCATATCTAAGGGGCCCTAAATACACAATAGAGAGCACTCCTATGGAGACAAAGCCCAGAAGAGTTGATATTAAAAAATCTACATTTTCCGGTCAATATCAAGAAATCTAAATTGACAAATAAGTCTTGATATGAAAATATCAACAAATCCACCATGACTGGTTAATATTGACCATTCTACCCCTAAGGGTTGATATTGATTAATTTACAATATAAGCAGATATCAGCAAATCAACACCAATGAGTAGATATCATCAAATCTACTCCACTGAGTTGATATCAACACACACTGACATGATGTCAGTGTGAATCTACCCGTTTGATATTAGCAAATCTACACTGACCAGTTGGTATTGACAAATCTACTCTATTGAGTTGATATTTATGAATATGCCCCATTGAATCTATATCAACTGATCTACACAGTAGCATCTACATTGATGAATCCATGCCTTCAAGTCAATATCAACTAATATATACTGCTGGGTTGATATCATTGAATCTACCATTGATTTGATATCTATAAATCTACCCTGGGTGATTGCTATTGATGAATTTACACTGATGAGTCAATATCAACAAATTTATTTAAGGAATCAATATTAATGGGTCAACACAATCAACTTGATATCAACAAATCTTATCAATTCAGTATCGATGAATCTACACCAATGGGTCAATATTGACAAATCTACATTGATAGTTTGATATCAGTGAATCTACATCAATGAATCAATGTTGATGCATTGATATTGATGAGTCAATATCTATAAATCTACACCAGTCTATGTTGACATATCAATATCAACATATCTACACTGATGAGTTGATGTCAACAAATCTATCCAGTCCAATCAATATCAATGAATCTACCCTGATGGATCAATGTTTAGGCATCTATCTCAAAGAGTCAATATTGACAAATCTGAAGAGTCAATATAGATGAATCTCTACTGATGAATAAATATTGGCAAATCTAAACTTTGAGTCAAATTTTATGAGTCTACAGTGATGTATCAAAACTGATGAATCTACACCAATGAATCTACATAAGTGATTCAATATTGATGTCTCTACCCCATAAATTCTGTATCAATGAACATACATCATCAAATCAACAGACTCTTGATTCAATTTTGATGAATACACAGATGGGTCAATATTGATGAATCTAATGAGAAGAGTCAATATTGGACAATCTATCTCAATGAGTTGATATGGACTAATCTACCCTGATAAGTATATTTCAATGCATGTACACCAAAGGGTTTTCAACAAGTCTTACCCTATTGGTTTATATAGACAAATATACACCAATGAGGACATTTCTTACATATAACACTTGTGATAAATTCAAAATCTCATTTGAGTTTTTATTATGTTCGCAGAATTGGAAAGTCCTTGGGTTAAAGGGATTTCCCAACCTTCACTGCCTGAAGAGAAATCAATGTCTAGTTCAGCCTTCGGCCAATATGTATTGCACTTCTCCTCAAGAACTAGGGTATTCTCTGGTCATGAGGACCAACCAGTGGGGCACTGGATGTGTAAGCAGTATCACGTGAGTTGAGTGTTCTAATGGGTGTTGGGAATAGAAAGCTTCCCCTAGCACAAGGCCTATGAATGCCAGGTGTTGATGTTTTGGTTCCAGACTTCAGTGACAAGGCCCAGCTTGGTGGTGGGGAGGGATGAGCTCACTTGTGTACAGGTGGCCTCTGAACCCAGCTCCCAGGAGACAGGGCTTCCTAAGAAGTTGACAGCAGATTCCCTCCAAATGACTTCACATTGTACCTAGTACGGGATACAGCCCCACCAAATTTGCACCCAGCAGGGAGACAGAGGCCATACTCAGACTCAGATAAAGCCTGAAATAGGCAATTACTTTTGCCCTAGGTGAGAAGAGGCCCTTTGTGAGTCATTCACCAGGTACAAAGTCCCTGTAGCTTGTGACCCTGTACAGTGGGTCTAGCAAGTCATGCTGAATGTTGGGGGCTCATTTATTGTAAGTCTGTGGGCACATAGGGAGCTCTCAGGGCTTGGGGAATAAGCCAGCAGTATCATAACCTAGTCTGGGATTAGCTAGGACTCTCTAGGAAACTGAGGTCAACACTTGGCAGGGTTTGTGGACACTGTTCTTCAGGGAGTTTAGTCCCAGGGTGAATAGAGTAGCCTGGTACAGTATCTGGCACTGATCCTGTTTTTGAGCAGAAGGCCTGGCTTCAGGGGCAGAGGGCCTTGACCACCTCAACTGCATATTTTCTGCTGTAAATGTCCTGCCCTTTCATGCCTGTCCAGAAAGTCCCAGGGTCATGTGTGCTGACAGGTGCAGGTGTATCCAAAACCAGGTTACTGTTATGGGGCCCAACTTAAGAGCAGACCCATCACCACTGAGAAGTCCAAATTTGAGAGTCTTTATTAAGCTGACCCCCTGACTGTCTCACACAATGCCCCAAAAAATGGATATTGGGAGAACAGCCCTGACCAAAGGGTTGTAGGGGTTCTTATACCAAAAATTACATTAATCATAAGTGTTTGTTGCTATTATTCAAGATTACACATTAACATCACGATATCATCAACAGAGGGGGAAGTGGATCAAAATTACCCTTACCTAGGTACAAACTAAAGAATGGTTGCTAACATCCACACAATCGCTGTTCATATGGTACATTGTTTAGGAGCAATAGGAATCAAAAGAGAGCAATTTTTTACTACATAGGAGTTGCCATTGTATATTATTAAACATGTCACACCAAGTAACTGATGATGGGCACAGAGGCAGGGTGTTTCCATGGGAGAAGCTTACTTCCTACATAAGCTCAGAGCAAAATGGAGTCTGTTTAGTCATTTCCCTTAGAGTCTGACCTATAATATTCTCATGGAGACAGATCTGTCAGCCCATCACAGTTATGCCAAGTAGGCCTAGTGGCTTTGGCATCTTCTCCAGTTCTCACAATTAAACAAATCATATTCACAGAGTAGCTAAGCAAATGAGAAACAGAAACAAATTAAACATTAGAAAGAAATCAATATGGAAGTAATTTATAAACATCTTTACATTAATGTGGAAGGTAAATTGTCTTCAACTCTCCAATTAAAAGACACATGCTGGCAGAATGCACTAGAAAATAAGACCCAACTATATATTGTTTTCAAGGGATGCACTTTGCAAGCAATGAGATTCACAGGCTACAAATAAAAGGATGGAAATTGATATATCATGTGAAGTGAACCCCAAAGAAGCAGGAATATCTACTCTCTAATCTGACAAGCAGATTTCAAAGCAAAATTAAACAGAAGACTCAAGTAAGTTCATTTTGTAAAGTACAGGGTACAATACAAAAACACATATAATGATGAGAAATATTTATGGCCCACACATGGGTGCAACAAATTACCTAAAAGAGACACAGCATGAATCACTGCTTCAGAGACACCCCAGTACAATACCACTGGGTGATTTCAGCACAACTCTCTCACCAATAGCTAGGTAATTGAGAAATAATACAGCAAAGATTCTTTGGAACTTAAAAATATTACTAATCAACAGGATTTAACAGACATCTAAATAATATTTTTCCAACAACAGTTGAATAAACTTCCTTCTCAGAATCTCTTTGAATCTTCTCCTAGTTACAGCATATTTTAGATCATAAGGAAATGCTTAGGAAATACAAAACTATTGATGTAATTTCTTGCATCTCATCAAATAATAATGGTACGGATTTAGAAATCAACTTAAACAAACCCTACAAGAACCATGGACATACATGGAGATTGAAAAAATGCATATGTGAATGATAAATGTGTGTTAGAAGAAATCAAAGTAGAAATTTAAAAATGCTAATACAGAATTTCAAAGAGTGAAACAACATATCAGAAATTGTGGGACACTGTGATGGTGTTTCTAAGAGGAAAGCTTAGAGCCACCAGTGACTACCTAAGAAAGCAAAAATATCTCAAAGAAACAAGCTAGTCATCATCTTAAGATCCTTGGAAAACAAAAGCAAACCTATGCAAATATAAGAGAATAATATAAATAATTAAAATCAGAACAAAAATCAATCAAATCAGAATAAAAAATTAAAGAATGATGAAACAAAGTGCTGATATTTTGAAAACATAAACAAGAATGATCCAACAAAAAGTAAAAAAGAGAAGACCCAAAGTCAATAAAAGTAGAGAGAGAAAACAAGAAATCTTCATGGACATCACAGAAAACCAGTGAATCAGTGGGGACTATTTTGAAAAATTATACTCCAAAAAATTGGAAAACCTAGGGGAAATAGAAGCATTTCTAGACAAATACAACCTGCCAGAATTGAGTAAAGAGAACAAAGAAATCATAATGAGATCACCAACTCACAATTGGGTAGAAGAAGTAACAAGAAGCCTTTGAGCAAAGGAAAACAGAGGAACAGAAGGGATGTCAGCAAAATTCTACCAGAGTTTCGAAGAACCAATCGCAGTGCTCCTCAAACCATTTCATGAACTAGATAGGAATGGGATACATCCAAATTCATTCTATGAACCCAAATCAAATCAGAAAACATCATGGAAAGAAAACCACTGATTAATATCCCTATTGAAGTTAGAAAAAAATTCTTAATAAAGTATTAATAAAGCATGTTTAATAACATATTAAGAATCTTGCACACCATTACCAGGTTTGTTGGATCCCAGGGTTTCCAGAACAGTTTAACATAAAATACCAATAAATGTAATTCATCACATAAGCAGAATTAAGAACAAAAATCACAGTCATCTCAAAAGATTCAGAGAAAACCTTCAACAAAGCTCAGAATTCATTGTTGATAAAAACTCTGAAAACCTAGGAAGAGAAGGAACTTCCCTCAACATCATGAAGGCTATATTCAACAAACTCAAAGCCAACCTCATAATAATGAAGAAAAACTCAAAGATTTCCTTTCAAATCCAGAACAAGATAAGGATTTTAACTTTTACCTCTCCATTTACATATAGTGCTAGGAATTCTATTCACAGCAAGTAGGAAAGAGAAGAAAAGGAAAAGTTAAAAAGAGGCAAGGAAGACATCAAATTATCACTGCTTGCAAAAGACTTCTAGAGCTGAAATTGAAGAAGTTTAGCAAAGTATTCATTTCCAAAATCAAAATACCAAAATCAACAGATTTTCTATCAACAATGAATCTACTGAGAAAGAAATTAGTAAAATAGTCACAATCAAATACACTCAAAAAACTGAAGAGAGAAGAAGAAAAAGAAAGAAAGAGAAAGAGAAAAAAAAAAGAAGCAAAGAAAGAGTGAGAGAGAAAGGGACAGAAAGAGAGAAAGAATAGGAAAGAGAAAGACATAAAAGACAAAGAGATGGAGAAAGAAAGAAAGAAAGAAAGAAAGAAAGAAAGAAAGAAAGAAAGAAAGAAAGAAAGAAAGAAAGAAAGAAAGAAAGAAAGGAAGGAAGGAAGAAAGGAAGAAAGAAAGAAAGAAAGAAAGAAAGAAAGAAAGAAAGAAAGAAAGAAAGAAAGAAAGAAAGAAAGAGAAAGAAAGAAAGAAAGAGAAAGAGAGAGAAGAACAAAAGAGAGAGAGAAAGAAAAGAAAGAAAGATGTAATGAAAGAAAGATAGATGGGAGGAAGGAAGAATTGTAATAAATCTCACCCATGAAGTGAGAGGTCTCAAAAGTAAAACTATAGAACGTTGAGGGAAAAAATTTAAAAAAGACACAAGAAGATGGAAAGTCCTCACATGTTCAGGGACAGGCATAATTGATATTGTTAAAATGACCATATTACCCCCAAAAAATACAGATTCAAGACAATCCCCATCAAAATATCAATGGAATTCTCCACAGAACTAGAAAAAATGTCCTAAACTTCATTTGGAAAAATAAAGGACCCCAAAGAACCAAAGCATTCATTGATAAAGCAATGCTGAAGGCAAGACCACATTTGATTCAAATTACATTGCAGCCCATAGCAATAAATCTACATGGTACTGGCCTAAAAAGAGGCACCCACAGCAATAACCCAGAATATAAGATACACAGACAAACCCACAAATCAACAGACATCTGATCCTTGACACAGTTTCCAAAAACAGGCATTGGAGGAAAGGAAATCTTTGTAACCAGTGGTGCTGGGAAACTGGTTATCCACAGTACAAAAATGAGTATAGACCTGTATCTCTCACCCTGTCCAAGAATCAGATCAAAATGGATCCATACCTTGGAATTAGACCAGAAAACATGTGATTTCTATGGGAAAACTTAGCATCAACACTCCTGCTTTTAGACAAAGACACTACTTTCTCAGTGGGACCCATAAAATGCAGGAAATAATGCCAAGAGCCAATAAATGAGATGGTTTTAAAGTAAAAATGCCTCTGCACATTAAAGAAATAGTTGAGACTGTGAAGAGAGAATGAAGATGGAAGCAAACCTTTGCTAGCTACGCTTCTGACAGAAGAGTAATATTTAAAGTGTATAAAGTACTTAAAGACAGCATCAGACCCTGCCCCTGAATGACTCATAAATAATTGGGAAATTTAATTAAACACATTTCAAAAGAAGAAATATAGATAACTCATAAATACATGAAAAATAATTTCACATCATTATTAATTAGGGAAATGCAAATCAAAACTACACTGAAAGTCCTTCTTTCTCCAGTTATAAAGGAAGTCATCAAGAATTTAGTTAGCAGGCTTCAGGGGTGCATGCCAGTAATCTCAGCACCTGGTGAAGCTGAGGCAGGAGTGTGGTGAGTTCATGTTCAGCCTAAGTAAAAGTGAGGCTCTGTGCAAGTCGGTGAGACCCTGTCTTTTAAATAAATTACAAAATAAGACTGGAAATAAAACCACAGGTGAAGTATCCCTGAGTTAATTTTCTGGTAACCCCAACCCAAAAGCAGAAACAATGTAATGGTTACAAAAAAAAAAAAAATCTTTTGTAGTATTGGTGGAAGTGTAAATTAGCACATTCACTGGGGAGATTTCTCAAAAGACTAGGCATGGATCAACTATATAGTCTACATATAAATACTTCAGGATTTATCCTAAAAATTAAATTCAACTCACTATAGCAATACACACATAACCATGTTTATAGCAGCACAATTCAAAATAGCCACACCTCAGAATGAGCCAAAGCATCTTTTCACTGATGGATGAAAACAGAGAAAATGTGGTGTATAGACACAATGCAGATTTATTCAGCCATGAAAAAAAAATGATGACATGCCATTGACAGGAAAAAAGTTACAACAGGAGAACATTATGTTATGTGAAATAAGTCAAACTCAGAAGGTTAAGTTATATGTTCTCTCCCACATGCCAAAGCTGGAGGGTAAACAGGAAAAGAAAGATGGAGGAGGTGATGAAATACAAGGGAGATCAGTAGAGAGAGGGAACAAGGAGTGGGGGCATTTCTGGAGAGTGAAGCTGGTCACAAAACATGGCTGCACTGTGTACATGTGCAAGTGTGAATAAACAACTCCATCATGGTGCATATCTGTAACCACCAAGAAAAGGAGGAAGGATCAAGTATTCCCAAATGGAGGCTGATGTGATGGTTATAGTATATTCCTTGCTGCAACTGGACTCTGAGTTCCAGCAAGAGCTCATGAGGCCTGGTCATGTGAACTTAGAGGAGGGGTCTGGCCATGCCCTTGACACTGACCATGGCAGTCAGGGGAAGGTCCAGGATGGGTGAGTGCAGTGGCCCCAAAGCACATTCCTGGCCATATCTTGCACAGGGCTTGGGAGCTAGCCTTGGTGGGGCATACTCTTCATGCCATCCCCAAGTCCTGGTGACAGCTCATTCTCCATTTCCCTGGACACAGAACAAAACATAGCCTGGTCCATTGTTGCTCCTGCCCCTGGTTTAGATGATTTCCTATAACTGGACTCACTGATGTGCATGACAGGCCCCAGCTAAACATGCCTTTCCCTCTCTGCCTGAAAATTATTATTGTCTCTTCTAGAAATTTCTGGGATTACTAGCTGAGCTCTATTCACATCACTGTGGCAAGGTTCAGGACATTGCCTTCCCACTTCTCAATCGGTGCTTCCTGCATCATCTTCCCAAGGAGAGCTGGTTTTAATGCTTATGGATGAGTTTTACTGGAAGATAAGGAAACAGACCAAGAGTATCAGGAAAAGGTACATCTCAGGAGGAATCCTGAGAAGTTGGGCACAGGCTGCTCACCATTTCCCCATCTGGGGACACCAAGTATATGCTTCTCTCCAGCAGGAACCTCTCTGAACATGTATAAAATGTCTGTACCCAGAGAAAATGGGCCAAGTGTATGGATCTGAGGTGAGAGGCAGTCACATAGAAGCATCATGCTACAGGACATTCACAATCACTGAACTTTAGGCCCCAATGATGAAACCAGATGCCCATTCAGAATGCTGATATGTGTGCATGGCAGTCCTGACAGCCTTCAATGACCTGGCCCATTGGTCAAGTGTACAAGACAAGATCAACAACCATGATCATCAGACCACTCTGAGGGCACATTCCCAGGATGGGCCAAAGGGCACTTCAGGATCCAGGTCCCCTTGAAGATATGCAAGAATCAAAGAGCAAGACTTACTCAGGGCAAAATTTTCTCACATCCCCCTTCACTATTTAAAATACAACAGTGCCCATGAGATGGAGCATTGAGTGTGACACAATTCCACTGTGACATAATTCAAGACCACATTCAGCCATGAATAAACTGAGATTTTATCTATGGTGGGATAATGCTCACCTGTGCTGTGCTGCCTTCTCACTACCAGCTACTGGGGTGTTGAGTATTTACAGACCACCGTATACTGGTGTGAGCAAATTCCTACTTGACAGAAAATTATTAAGATCCTCCTCCCACTCTTTATTGCAGCAAATAAAGATGTCTTTTTCTCATTCATATTTCACTTCCCCATGGCCTCCATCTTTATCCAGGTAGTTCCCACACATGTGTTTCTATAAGGTCATCATAACATTTATGGGTGGTAAAATGTTGTTTATTCATAAAAGTATAAAGAGACAGCACATCCTTGGAGGTGGTGAGAATCATGGGTCAGGCATGGTAGCACACCTCTGTGATCCCAGCCACACACAAGGAGAAGGAGGAGCATCACAAATTTGAGTCCAGTCTAGGCAATGTAGTTATATCCTATCTCATAATAAAGCATTCTAAAGAGCAGCTCAGTGTAGAGCACTTGCCTAGGGTGTTGAGACCTGGGTTCAATTCCCCCTCAACCCCACTTTAAAAAATAATAAAAGATTGTGGAAGCTCTATACTTCAATTTCCTATTTTAAAAGGAAAACTGAAAAGGGATATGTTGGAAATTATCAGAGTTAGAAAAGCCTGAATTTTAAAATACTCAAAAAAAGTAAAAGTTGTAATCAAATTTTAAATTATCAAGAAAAGATCTTTAAACATATGGAAAAGTCTGGAAGGTAATATACTGAACTCCCATATATTAATTACTCAGATTAAACAAGTATATGTCATGACCAATCTTGTTTTAATTAGAATTTTATCCAGTATTTATTTGTATTCTAAAAGAAAAGCACTGCTTAAAATTCACAAACAGTAACAGTATTTTATCTTCTAGAATGTAAGGCTCCTTGAAATTGGGCTCCTCCTGCCTCAGCCTCCCTTGGGGTTGGTGTGAGAGGCATGGCCAGGAGGATGAGCCACAGCAGCAGGTTTTGGGTCAGGTTCAGCCCTGCTGTGTTGGGTGCCTGTGGAGGCACCACAGGTTGCCTTTTGTGCACCCCTTGCTGCCAGTGTCTGGCCTCTTGTTCAGCATAGTGGTGAAGCCTGGTGGACTCACGACAGCTTCCCCAAGGAAGTTGTGCACTAACAAGGACCACTGCCTACACACGCCCCCACCTCTTCAGGAAGGAAACCTTCAGACTGAGGGGCATCACCAAGGCAAGTAGTGTCTTTATTTTTAATGCAGTTTATTAAATAAAATTTGAAATGATACATAAAATTATATGAAGAGAACTTTGTGTTTGACCAAATTTTGACATCTAAGTCAGGACAACAGGCTGAGAATTCTTTAAAAAGTCATCATTGAGCAGGTTTCCTGTAATCCTTGAGTCCAGGGAGGCTGAGGCATTAGCATACAAGTTTGAGAATAGCCTCTGAAACTTCAAGACTTTGTCACAAAACAAAATGAAAATATGGCTGTTACTTAGATATAAGAATCCCTGACTTCAATTCTCATCATGAGTCAAATAATTAAATAAATAAAATGAAAATAATTCCAGAGAAGAACCTTCTAGAGTTGAATTGGTGGCAGTGTGGGCAAACAGAGGATGCTGAGCCCACAGGTGGTTGCAGAACTCCCATCCCAGATGGGTCTCAAGGACCTGACAGTAGAGGCAGGGAGCCCAGACCTTGTACAGGCCTGGTGGATGCAGGGCCGCTTGAGAAGCCTCACCCAATTCTGGCAATGAAAAGGGGTTACCCTGATGGAGGGCAGAGGCTGCTGCCCAGGGTACTGATTCAGGCTCTGGGTTGAAGGCAGCAGCTTGTGATGTACACACTCAGGGACAGTATCCACACCCTGGCTTTTGCAAAAGGGCCAGACACCCAAGTAATTCCAAAGTGTGGTCTCCTGGTAGGGCTGCCCTTGGTCACCATTGGGAGAGGAAAGAATGGAATTAGGGCAGGTGGGATCCCTGCATAACCAAGGACTTATTTCTGGCTCAAGACCAGGATGCTGATCAGGAAGCAGTCCCTGGGAGTCATATGGACAGGCCAAGAACAGCAGTACTGTCCATCAGGTCCAGAGGGAATGTACTGCAGAATGAGTTGAATGAGTTGTGGGTAGCCTCAGGACTCTGGAGACATAAAAGAATAGCCTGAAAGCCGGCTGACTTAAACCAGGATCCAGGTGGGACAACAGGACAATATTTGCATGAAGGAAACAGAACTGTAGGTATTTGTATTCTCTGGGTTCAGAAGAGAAAAGGAGGTGTGCATTAATGACTGTACTTTTGGCAAGTTATCTGTCCATCATAATGGCAAACCCCCACTGCTCCTGGTGATGGACCCCAGAAAGGGAAGGAAGGTGTGAGTGGTCTTGGTGGCTGCTGGGATCTCAGAGGCAGTACACTGTGGTTTGGGTGTGGTTGTGGTGCCCAGCAGAGTCCACTGTAAGTTAAGACTTGTTCCATAGTGTTGCACCATGTAAACATGGGCTATCTTTAGAGCTTGACCAAGTTGGCAGTCCCAGTGTCAGTGCAGTGACCCAAAGAATGGGGTGCTCTGGGAAAATAGGTTATGCTCAGGTAGAGTTGTCACAGAGGGTAGATCTTGCCTCCCCCACCTGGAGATGGGACGTTGCTCCACACACCCTGCTGTTGTGGTGCGCATGGACAGATCATAAGGCCCTCATCCCAACTGGCCTGAAGCAGGTTCCATGGATTAGACATGCCAAACCTGAGGGAAATCAGCTTTTCTCCATAGAGTCAGCTGCCTCGGGTATTTCCTTGCAGAGATGCAAGACTGACGAATAGGCACCTGACCTTCCTGCTCAATTATGCAGGTCCATGGTCCATGGTCATGGCACTGGCAGCCTTGGTGTCTGGACAGGGCCCCTATATGGGTCCTGAAATTCCCCTCTGGTTGTGTTGCACATGGCAGAATCTGTGTTCCTTGGGCCTGGCTGATTTCAGCACTGATGCCTCCCAGAGGGCTTTACCCCCTGAAAAAAATCCCACTCAATGCTTCTTAGCATTGGATATTGAACATGGAGGAGGGTTCACCAAGCATTAGGCCACACAATTCGTCCCGATACATACATCCTTCTTGAACATGTTGAAGGCATTTGTTCCCTTTCAGTAGCCTCCAAATTCCAATATGTGGGCTGGCTCTGGGAGGGAAGGAATCAGGCCACACACATGTTGCCCCACCTCCGGGCACCTGCCTGTGCTGAGAGGCCTCTTCACAACTGCCTCTCTGGTAGACCTAACACAAAGTTTTCCATAGAGGGTCCCATGTGAGCACCTATAGGGGGAGGTGGGAGGAAAGAGCCCTGCCAATGTACCCAAGGACAACAGGAAATGTTTCAAGATGGCAGAGCTGTGTTGGAAGCCTCCAGCTAGGGCACCTGATGTCAGGAGCCTACTTGGTGGTGTATTTTAAGACAGAGGGACACATGAGGGTGCAGAACCCAGACAAAAAAGCATTTCTTATCTACCAGCATTGTTCTCCTGCTTCCAAGGGGGCCCACCATTGGGAGATCCTGAGGAATCCCACATCAGAGGACCCTTACTGAATATGCTGCACCTGTCTCAACTCTGAGGCCCAAGACCAATGTGGGGAATATTGTGTGAAAAGGCTGACAAGGCATCCCCAGTGTGGGGCTCCCTGAGGTGGGGGCTGAAGGTGGGGTGCAGCCACATGAGCATCTAGAGCTCTACTAGTGGTGGGCAGCTCTTCAGGGCTCTGTGATCAGCTGTCAATGTGGGGCCAACCTGACTTCAGCCTCAGCACACAAGTGAGCATTACTCTCTGTGACCTTTGACCAACTGTGCTTCCTGGCTGGCTTCAGTTTGGTTCTGACTTACACCATCTCTGATGATCTCCTGTTAAACAAGAAGGGCTGAGACTGGACTAACAGGGTGCTGCACTTATGATGATGACCACTCAGGAGGCTGAAGCAGAAGTATCAAGTTTGAAGCCACCCTGAGAATCTTAGAGAGACCACAAAAATAAGACAGTGCAAGGGGTTGATGAGGAGAAGAGCACACTGGGTGCCAGCCCTACTGCCATCCCCACCCTGACAAGGGATAGGAACTGAAGGGGAGAGGGACTCAGAGCAGGCCAGGCTGAGGCTGCACCTGGGACTTGAGAACACCAAGAGCTTTGTGCTTGAAAACTTGGGGTTTGTGAACACTGCCCCTCTAATCATCACCAGGCTTCCAGCTGTTTTCGGTAAATCCCAGAAACACTGAAGAAGGAGGAACAGGATGTGAGGGGAAGACAGCACCTGAGCCCCTCTACACCAGGCATCCCCTACAGTTTGTGATGCCTGTCCAGCCTCTCTTCATTACTCCCATACAATTTGTGATATAATGGCCTAGAGGGAGGGGCAGGCAAAGCTATTTTTGCTACCAACCTGTCAATGAGGACCTCACAGGAGCCTGTGTGACTCCTGCTGTCAGGGTCTGAAAGGTGTGAGAAGGGGTTTGAACAACTGAAACAAAAATGAGAAAGATGGTTTCCAGGCAGCTCCCAAGCAGGGAATGGCATGGGTGGAAACATGGGGTGCCTCACTGAGAACTCACCAGGAGTTTGAAAAATGCAGATAATTAAGTTAAATGTAGGCCCCTCTGAACTAGTCCCCTGGTTTTGCACTGGCTGCCTACCACAAATCCCACCTGTTTCAGGGCTTATCACTCTTCATGGGCAGCAGTCAGAAGTGGCCTTTGACAGTAATAGTGAGCCTCACATTTCCTTCGCTCCTATTGCCTGAGCTCCATGTGGGGCTGATCCATGCCAGCACCCAAGGCTGCCCTGTGTGGTCTCAGAACTGATGAGCAGGAGGCTGCAAGACTTGTGCATAAACTTGCAGGGCCCATGGTTGCAGCCCAGGGTGCTGAGTCAAGTTGCCCCAGATACTTTGCTCCCCAACTCAGGCAGCATGGTCACGCTTGGCACTGACTGTGACCACATGTCCCTGGTTCTTTGTGATTTCAACCAGCTAAATGGTTCTTCATTTCCTGAGCATCCTCACTTCTCCTTCCATTTGAAATTTTATAAAATGGAGTTCGTGTCTATCTGCATCCATGTCCACGTCTCAGTGAGCTGTGCACATGTGGGGATGCCCTTAAATGTTCACTACAGGTGAGGCATTACAGGGAGTCCAGGGAAGATGAGTGTCCAGCAGAGCCACCCTCTGTGGTTGGCAAAAGGCCACCATTCATACTATCCCCACTCTTAAGGTGAGGACACTGAGGTCCCAGGAGGCCAGATAAGAGTCACCAGCAGTGGAAACAGAGCTGATTAGAACTGTGGCCCTGGTCTACTCTGTTTTTATCCAATCATTGCTCATCAGTCCCCCAACTGAACTTTCTGGAAGGGATTTTTATAGTAGGCATACAGTCTCAGAGGATGCTGAATTGACTGCACTATGGTCAAATGATCCTGCCTTTGCCTGGAGAACACTGTCATCCACCTTGATCCACATGGTCTGCCATCCATAGCTGTGCCCCTGGGCCCTCATTTGAGTACTCCATTATTGCAGGAGTGCCCTTTGCCGTTTCTGTCCTCAGTGTGATTGTGAGCTTAACCTTCCCTGTCTGCTTCTCCTAAAGAGAATTATTGCTGTATAATAAAGCAGATGAACTGTCTCTTCCCTCTATGTTCTCAAGCAGGGATTGACAGGAGGTAGCCTGCTGCCTTCATCAGTGGGAAATTCAGGTGACCTCCACTGTTCTCCAGCAGTCATGTGGCTCCTGGATGACAGCAAAGAAGTTGGTGTGAAATCCCCTCCCAAGCTGGCCCTGCTTGGTGCAGGTATAGAGGCAGCAGACCCTGCTGTAAGTCAGACTCCATGATCATGTGTAATTAGGAGGAGTGGGTGCCAGGCTGCTAAAATGACCCCCATTTTTGCTAAAGTGAATCCATCTCTGTCAGTGAGCTGGCCCAGGGAGGAGGCCAGATCTGCAGTTATCTTTCTGAATTCATGGTGGTTTAAGCTTCTATTTTCATTATCATAATTTGTCAAAACACTTAAAAATATATGTTTTTTTCACCTAATTCAATTGCAGTTCTACAACAGGACATCTATATCTGAATGAAGCTCGGGTGGGATTAACCACAATTCTGATGCCTTTGTAGATGCTGCTGGGATTCCTGGATTAAACCCTGGGCATTGCTCTCCCCATGTAGGGGCTGAGTGCCACATCTATTTCCTACCACTCCAACACTTGACACGGTTCTGTTGGAGTAGAGGATCTGACATTTGACATGGTTTTGTTGAAAGATCTTCCTCCCCGTAGGGGGCCATAGGTGTTGTATGTCTCCATGTGTAGTTGCTTTTAATACTAATAATCAATACATCCTTAGATTCAGATTATAGAGAATACTGGGGAGAGTTCATGGTGCTGGGACACAAAATAACATACAATAAAGCTTAACATTAATACTTAGATGAAATCATAAATAAGCAATTATGATTTGCTCAAATTTGTAAGGAGCCTGTAATTTCTTTTAGTATTCAAATGATCTAAAAGTTATATATATATATATATATATATATATGTATGTATATGAGAATGTATTACTCTGAGCTTTGATGTGGTGTTTGGTCTTCATTGCTTTCTTAGGGTTTATGATTAAGTTTAAGAATATTTTTCCCAATTAATAAAAAATAAATAGGTTAAACATAAGTACAATTTGTATTCTTCCTATGCCTAGTTCTTTAAAGATCAAAATAGTTTTAGTCTGCCATTGAGTACATAAAATAGAATAAATATTAACTATAAGCTGATTCCTCTATTCTCTGCTAGTAATAACAAAAACTTTCAACTGTTAAAAGCTAACATTAGAGTTCTTGGAAAGGGTAACTTCTATAGAAACTTAATGACAAATTCAGGGAAATTAAAACTAAATGGAGCATGGTGCACTCTACCTTGCTGGGAACTGGGTTTTGTTTTTTTTTTTTTGTTTTTTATTTAAGCTATCATACAGTAAGAACATGTTTCTTGAATAAGATAATTAATTATATTCTTGAAGATTTTTTACTTAACATTTCATTGTATTAACCATGAAGTGATGCAATCAATACCAAAGAAAAAACATACAAAAAGATTCTGTGAAAAATAAAGATTCAGATTCAGCCTCAGAATACTTGGTGTCTCTCTATGCTGTTTCTCCACTGTGCCAATGCCTCCCATCCACCTAGGACACCCAAACGCTGCTAGAAATGGACCCTGGAAGCTGAGAAATTGGATCATGGTCCCCAGGGTTACTGAAGAGCTTTTTTCACCTGAAAGCCAAGATCTGGCCAAAGCAAATGACCCCCAAGCTTCAGCACTGCTTTCCAGAGTCATGGGACCCCCAGGCTGTAGCAGCAGTCCTACTTCCATGTATCTCCCTCCAGGCAGGTCTGTGGATCCCAGGGCTGGACTGTGACATCCTGAGCCCAGTGACCCAAACCAATCCTCCCCAGGAAGCACTGGAGTAAATGGCTCCCAGTTATATTTCAGTCTCCCACTGGAGACACAGAAATGCAGCAAGGAGTTATGTGGTCACTGTCATGTAGGAGCCACACACAAATGCACACACAAACACACACACACACACACTTGTGTGCACACACATCTTGCCATTGCTTGTGTGGTAGATCATTCACTCATTTTCTGTTTTCCTTCCTTCCTTCCTTCTTTCTTTACTTCCTTCCTTCCTTTCTTCTTTCTTTTTGGTATCAGAGACAGAACCCAGAGGCCATGTCCCAAGCCCTTTTTATTTTTTGAAACAGAGTCCAACTAAGTTGCTTAGGGACTGACTAAGTTGCTGAAACTGGCCTGGAACCTGGAATCCTCTTGCCTCAACCTCCCAAGTCATGGGACATCCATATATTTTCTATGAGCATTTCCAGAGGTCCTCTCAGGCACTGAGTTTCTGCCACAGGAAAGGGAGATGAACAGGACAAGCCTGAGTACCAGATGCTCCTCATCTCTTGAGCACAGCTGGGGAGATGCAAACTGAGTGTGGGTAACACCCCCAAACCTGGCTTGGCACAAAGTCCCATGCCTGCTCGTCCCTCCCTGCTGGACATTGAGGATCATGCTCCCTGAACACAGTAGGGCCAGCAGCACAGCCTTCTTTGGTACAGCCCTCCTCCTCCTCTCCCCCATTCTTGAAAGTTTTGGGTTGCCCAGACCCCTTGCTGGACAGCCTTTCCTGCAGCTTGTTTTAATCACTTTTTGAGTTAAAAGTCAATATTTAATTAACTAAGTAATTACATTCAGCTTACATTTGAATCTGGGTATTTGCTCATCTGTGCTTGCTGGGACACCATCCTCCTCACCCTAACATCTGTCCCTTGCCCCTTTATCACAGTGCTCCCCAGGCAGCTCTGAAACCAAGTCTCTGGGGCTGATGGGGAGCAGTTGAGCCTAGCTTTCAGGGGACAACCCCAGATTTGTCCTCCCTCTGAACCGTTCCTACAGTTAGCAGTGAAGGGGGTTCCTCCTTGTGACCCCACCTCCCCACACACAAGGAGAAGCTGAATTAAACTCATCCATTAAAGACAGAAAGGGGGCCTATAAGCCTGGCTGGTCCAATTGTGGAGGAGGAAAACTCAAGACAGCCTGCCCCCTCAAATTTAGTGCTGGACGGGGCAGCTCAGGGGTGGTACATCTTGGCTGAGGGTCCATGGGCCTCTGCATTAGAGGGTGCTGACATCCTCAGCCAGTGTTTGTATGCCAATCAGCAGAGGCTCCCACAGAGCTCACAGAGAATGCTGACCTGTCCCCACTCAGGATCCAGTAGCAGCTCACAGATGTCCTTCTCTGGGACACCAACACACCTGGCACCCCCTGTCCCCCAGCAAATGGAAGAAGCTCACTTTCATCAGGTTTCTCCCAGCCCTCCACCTGGAAGTAGAAGGTGAACCTGGCCCAAGGTCTTTTACTCTTCCACCCAGGGCAGGACCTCAGCCTGAGTTCATCCACCAGCCACGGAAGGGGGCCAAGCAGGAACTCCCAGCAAGAGTAGGAAGCCCATACTTTGTCTTTGTCTACAAAAAGCTTCCTGGGAATTTAATAGACATTACATTAAACAAGGATTATCTAGGAAAAGACGGGAAATTTCACTATGTTGAGGCTTCCAAGCCATAGACTGTCTTTTCAATTCTTTTATTTTTTCCATCAAGATTTTCTAGTTTTGGGCATACAGAGCATGTCTGTATGTTTCTAATTTTATACCTGATATTTAATTTTCTTTGTAGTAATTAAGTGGTATTGCACTTTAATTTTGTTTCCATTTGTTCATTGTTAGCATGTAGAAATGCAATGAATTTTATGTATTGATCTTGCATCACATGAACATTTTGAATTCACTAATTAGTTCAAAGAACTTTTCATTTTGTTTTGGTTTGTTTGTTTTTGGGGATTATCTCTGCAGGCAATCATGTCATCTAAAAACTGAGACTTTTCTTTTTTCTATATTTATGCCTTGTACTTCTTTTTCTTTTTCTTTTTTTTTTTTTTTTTGTCTTATTACACTGTGAAGAACTTCCAGTACTGTGTTGAATAAAAGGAAGGACTGAAGAAGGACTTGGTGTCATGCTCTTTCTGTCAGGGGGAAGCATACAGCCCTTCACCCTTAAGGATGGTATTAGCTGTAGGGTTTTGTTGATGCTGTTTGTGAGATTTTTGGATTTTTTTTGCACCTGTTGGTATTGATGTATTACACAGATTTCTTTTTTTTTAATATTAGTTACCTTGCATACCTGAAATAAATTGCAGATGTTGCATAAGTCTTTTTCCACCTGGTTGTATCCAATCTGCTAATATTTGAAGATTTTTTTCCAAGTTTCTGAAAGATATTAGTCTGTAATTTTCTATTCATGTGCTATTATTGTCTGATTTTGATGTCTAGGAGACACTTCTCATAAAATGAGCTGGGAAGGACTCCATCTTTGTGTTCTGGAATAGATGGAATGAAATTGGTGCTAATGTCTTTTTTATGATGAATAAAGTTCTCCAGTAAAGCCATCTGGACCCAGAGATAGTTTTACAGAGCTTGTAGCATTACTCTCTTTCTTCTCAATTGAGTGTGGTAGTTTGTGATTTTCAAAGAAGTACCCACTTCTTCCAAGGTGGACTCCAAGTATTAGTTGGGCTTTGTACCTTTCTGTGGCGGTGAATGCTCAGGAACACCCCTGGTTTGCTCCAGGTGATGGTGGCACATTTCTTTCCTCTTTATCTTCTTCGGTCCTCTTGTTATATGTTCATTTTCACTTGGTTTGTGTATTTTAAAAATGTCCTTGTGGATTTCCTCTTTTTCTCATGGATTATATAGAATGGTTCTGCTTCATATTCAAATTTGAAGATTTTCCTGTTGTTTACTTCAGGTTCATTTCATCATGGAAAGAGAATATTCATTCTCATTGCAACCTCGATTCTTCTGAGTTGTTGAGGTTTCCTTTGTGAACCCAGAGATGGTCTCTCTTGGCAAACACTCCATGTGAACCTGGCAAAAATGTGTGGTCTATGGTCATTGCACAAAGCAGCCTGTGCATGTCAATCAGATCCTGCCAATTATGGGGTCATTCATTTTCACTTTGACCTTACTGTCTCCTGCCTGTTAAATCTGGTCTCTTGACAGGTCAGTTAGTGATACAAAGTGTCCAATGCCAATATCTTCAGTGTTGGAGCCTCCAATTCTGATCATAGGTGCATCTCTTTCTCTGTTCAAATGGGTCATCTTTTGTCCTTGTGGTTTGAAACTCAGTTTGGTGTTTACCCATGTAAGACATCATGGGGGAGACATGCTTTCCTTACTGGATCATGTCCCCCACTAATCCCAGTCATTTTCTTTGCTGTAAAATCCACTTACCTGGCACTAATCTGACCACTGCTGTGTTACTAAATTCATGACATGACACAGCATGCCCCTCCTTTATTGCCAGCCCCCCGTTCACTGTGCTCCAGTGAGCTTCTCCTATACAGCATGTAATAGGCTGGTGGTTTATAATCAGCTCTGTCATTGTCTCTCTATTTCAAATGTAATATATTTATATTACTGACATTTTGACTAATTATTGCTATTTTAGGATTTAGGACAGCTGTTCTATTATTTATTTTCTATTTTTCCCCTCTAGGTTCTTGTGATTCCACTTTGACTTTCTGGAGCAGTACCTTGCATACTCTTCTCGGCACTGCCTGGGTGCCACCGTGTGCATTCCCAGGCTGCCACATCATGCTGTCATCAGTGTTTCATCACTGAGATAAAGCACTGAGGCCTCCACTGAGGCCACTACCCTGCCCACTCCTTAAATGGAGTTATCTTAAACTTGCTTTGCACACATTGAACATCATATACTATTTGTGCTTCGGTTGTCTCATATCACTTAAGAAACTGAATAGTGAGAAAGAGTTTATTCTATTTACAACCTTTTGTTACCCATCTCAAAATTCTATCATTTCTGTAATTTCAAGAACACCTGTTCCTTTCTGCCTCCATAGTTACTTTGGAAGTGAGTTAATGATGGATAACATATAATTTAATATGCTCTGCCAATCTCTGTGTTTTTATTGGTATATTTAGACCATTAAAATTTAATGTGATTGATTACCAGGATTAAAGTTTATCATTTCATGTGGTATTTTGGGGGCCCTGTTTCTTCTGTTTTTAATTTTTACCTTTAGGATTTTTGTTTGTTTAGTTGGTTTTTGGTCTTCCTGTGAGTTCCTTGGAACTTGTCTAGAAGTTTGACACATCTGTGTGTTTTCCAGTGCATCTCCCTGTGCTGTTTCTCAGTTGCTGTTCTATGTAATCCCATCTACTCATGTCTCACCCCACTGTTTTGAGTGAGTTGCAAAGCTCTAACCTCCAACTTTATCCAGGATGCTGCCCCCCTGGGCCTGGGAAAGTCACCTAAGCCTTCTGTGCCTCACACCCTCTTGTATGTGACAGAGTCAGTAATGGCATAGCCTCCTTGGGCCTTTGCAATGAATAATGGATTTGCTGCCTAGGAAGTTCCTAGGACAGTGACTGACACACAACAAGCCCTGGATAGTCAGCACTTGCCCATGCACAGGCGGAACATGGCAGGGTCAAGCCTTGGGGGAGTCTGACTGCTCTGCTCCCTCTGTGGACAAGAAAGCCAGGGTTCCCATCCCCGGCCAAAGTGCATAGTCATGTGTAGGTGTCCTATACATTGCAGGATGCTTAATAGTATCCCTTGTCCCTCCCTCTAGGTGCCAGCCCCTCCCCCACCGAAAACATTGAAAGATCTGATTCAAAATGTCAATAGCTACCAGGTTGAAAGACCCTGGCACAGGGATGGTGCAGATCTAAGAAAGTCCACAATGTTGTTAATGGCAGCTATATATGCTGTGTGCTATGCAAGGTGTTGGGGACCATGCTGTGACCAACACAAACTCTATCTCTAACTGAAGGAAGCCACTCCAATATTGGTACCAGGTAATAAGTTGAGTGTGGCAGTAAGTGAAGCAGGAGACAAAACCCAGTGAGTGTCTGGGTGTTACTACTGCTTAGGTAGTGCCCAGGACAGGTCTCAGAGCAGGTGGCATTTATGCTTAGACTTTACAGAGAAGAATGACTCTATCATACAATCTCTGAGGAAAAACTCATAGTCAAAAAAGAGTCAGAGCAAAGGCCCTGAGGCAGAAGTATATCCAGCAATAGAAAGAGCCCTGTGGTGGGCCTGGATAGGGGAAGCAGGAGAGGTGGGCCAGGGCAAGGTTACATTGCTTCAAGAGTTTGCACTTATTCTGTAAGCCATGAGAGGGGGGCGAGTGTTGGGTGGTGAGTTGGGGAATTGGGGTATAAAGTGCTCTCACCAGGTGAGACTTGTGTCTTGAATGTCCATGACCTGGAAGTGAGGCCCCTCTGATTTGGGACTCCTTCAACTCTGCTGCTGTCATGCTATTCCAGTCCATGCTGAGTGGTCCCACTTTAGAAAGACCCCTCCAGCTGCCCTAGGGAGCATTCAGGATGGGGCAGTGTTGGGAGAAGGTGGGGAGACTGCCAGCTACATCACAGTCCCCAAGAGAGAGGATGCAGGCAGCATCCAGGAAAACTTGCTGTGTGCCCAAGCTGGGGATCTGGGTGGTGGCTGGACTTTTCCAAGGACAACAGAGACAGGCAGAATTCATCAAGGTCACAGCAAACATAAGGAAGCTTGGCTGCAAGGTCCTTGGTCTCCTCCCAACACCTCGCTTTTTGTTTAAAATAAATAAAACCAAAAGTCTATTTTAGGACAAGATTTGCAGACTCAATTCCTCAAGAAGTAGAAAAATGACCACAGAAAGCAAAGCACAGAGTGAGATCAGAGCCCTGTGGGGTGGAGATATCTGCCCCCCCAACATGGATCAGTTCTTCAGTGGAATGTGATAGTTTTTTCCCTAGACCCTCTAGCCCTTTAATTCTTTTTCTTTGGAATATCATCTTGCTTGTTTACAATTTAAATCTAACAAGAGTCTTGTTTGTGATGGGATTTGCTGACACAGGACTTGGCCACACCTCCCCACCTCCCCACTGGGAAGTAGAAAGAAGTGACAATCATCCATTAGGTTAGCAGTGGCCTGTGTCCACTGTCAAAGGGCAGTGGAGTTTGGATGTTTGTGAATATTGTTGCTGGCACCAAATGTAAAGATCTCCTAGCTGGGACTCTGAAATTAGCTCTTATGGTTTAATCCCTAGTGAACCTGGAGCCTTTTTGAATGCATTATTAAAATCATGAACCAAAACTGAGCTGCCCAGAGTAGATGATTTGTATTAAAGCTCATGTAGAGGTTATGTGGAGAGTCATGCATGTGGATGTTCTCAGGCAGTTATCAAAAATAATTTGCAGCCAGGAATCAATCACTGCTGGAACTTGCACTGATGATTTGGTAACTAAGAGTAGAGCATCATTAGAATGAACTCAGGGGGCAACTGATGGGCATTGACACCCCTGCACACCATTCCTGGATTCTCATTTCTCAGCAGAGAATTGCTGAGTGGCCTTGAGCTTGGAGAAGTCTGTGGGGGCCTTCTGATGTGGCCTCATGGGATATGGAGACTTCTGTGTTATCCTAAGGACACAGGTGAAGGCACTTCAAGAAGCGGAGGGATGTAACACTCTGATTCCAGGTTGAGGATAGATTATCAGGACTTGGGGAAGAAGCAGGGAGACCACAGAGGTTCATCCACAGAGGAAGCCACTGCAACAGTCAGATGAGCACACAGCTGCAGAAGAGTAGGAAGGGGCTGGGGGTCCTTGGGGACCCAGGTGAGGAACAGGAAGAAGGGTGCTCCTAGAATTGCACCTGGATCAAGTTGGTGACTGAGCACCAGCCTCTCTCTTGGGATCAATACATCTTGGAATCAATACATGTCTACTGTAGGATCCAGGATTGCAATCAGCTGAATACTGAGCTTGGTTTACAGCTTTATATTGACTCATGACAAACCAAAAGAAAATGCTGGAATAATAAAAGGAACTGTGGGTGTGATGGGGACACAGAGGACAAGGAAGACAATTTGAAGTGGAAATGAACCCACATGTTGTGTGTTTACATGCTCTTCACACACATGCATGTATGTTTCCACGTGTATATTGTGTGCACAAAATTTGAACCCAGAGCCCAATCCTTGAACCCATGCTATTTAACCACTTTCTGGGTCAACATTGATTTGTTCCTGTTTGAAAGTTTATTTTTTACTGCTCTAAACCCTGCTGTGAGGATGTCTGGATGCATGCATCTTTGTACTTTGCATGTCTAGATATGAATTTCAGGGAGTGAGAGAGGAGGTCTCAGGTTCACTGTGGCATCTGTCAGCTCCCACAGCATCCCCCACTCTCAGCAAGTACCTGGCTGCCTGGCCTTCTATGGAGGCCAGACTCCTCCTCTCTGATGGTTGAAGAGGCCTTTGAAGGCAGCCAGAGATTTCCAAAGTTGGAAGATGAGGAGGAGACTGGGCCTTTGAATCTCTGTGGTTCATCACAGGTCAAGTATCCTTGTGCCCCCAAAACTGAGCATATGTCCCCAATTCCCATGACAGCTGCTCACAGAGGTGGGGACTGGAAAGTATTCATCGTCTGCTGTTTTCTTCTTCTCCCCACAGCAGCTCTAACTGTCCTCTGGACTGGAGAGTTCTTGCCTGAGATGATTTTGAACTTCCTTCCAGCCCCAGGGCACAGCCACCTTGATGGGAGGATGAACATGGGATAGAACAGAAAGAGAGCTCTCCTGGTTCCCAGCAGTGAGGTGGGTGAAGGTGACAATGGCCACACCAGTAACTTCCCTTCTCTATAGGGAGAGGAACAGGGGACACGGAGACCCTGTCTGTATTATGCACTTTGACCAGGAAACCTGTGATGGGTGGATTTTTGAGGAACACTCTGGATAGGTGCTACTGCTTAATTCAATCCAAACAAAACTATGGTAAGCATCTTTGGGGCCAAAGCTTGGTCAGGCTCTAGGGACACCCAGGTGATGATTCATGGGTCTTGCCTGGAAGAGCATCCAGTGCAGAGCGGAGTGGATCAGAGGTCTCCAGCATCAGCCATGAACATCAAGTCACACTGTGTTTGCTGTAACCCAGGGCCTTCTGACCTGAGCATTGCAATTTTATGCTAAGTAACTCTGGGTTGTGAATAGGAAAACAGTATCCACTGACATAAATAGAAGGTCGTTGCAAAAACAAAGACATGAAAACTGTTATTAGGCATCAGTGAGATACCTCCCTCAACAGTGGCCTTGTCTTTGTCAGTGAACAGAAGAGGGGCAGCTCCTGGGACTTTCCCCTCAACCTGGTCAGCAGGATGGAGACTGGAAGGTGAAAGAACTTTCTCAAGTGCAAGTCATGGGCTTTGAATGCTGAGGCAGGGGATGAGGGACCATGGCATTAGAGGCATGCCACTGTGATGGGCTGACAGATCAGACTCCATGAGAATGTTATAGGCCAGACTCTAAGGGAAATGACTAAACAGACTCCATTTTGCTCTGAGACTCCATGTTATGTAGGAAATAAGCTTCTCCCATGGGAACACACTGCCTGTGTGCCCATCATGAGTTACTTGGTGTGACATGTTTAATAATGTACAATGGAAACTCCTATGTAGTAAAGAATTGCTCTCTTTTGATTCCTATTGCTCCTAAACAATGTACCATGTGAACAGTGATTATGTGGATATTAGTAATGATTCTTTAGTTTGTACCTAGGTAAGGGTCATTTTGACCCACTTCCCTCTCTGTCGATGATCTCATGATGTTGATGTGTAATTTTGAATCATAGCAACAGACACTTATGATTAATGTGATTTTTGGTATAAGAATCCCTACAATCCTGTGGTCGGGGCTGTTCTCCCAATATCCATTTTTTGGGGCATCGTGTAAGGCAGTAAGCTGGCCAGCTTAATAAGGACTCTCAAATGTGGACTTCTCAGTGGTGATGGGTCCATTCTTAAGTTGAACCCCATAACACCACAAACAACCCAGAAGTCCTGTAAGTTTGTCCTTACTTCTGAGATCAAAGCAGTTGCTGAAATGTTCTAGCAGGAAATAGCCTCTCCTTCCTGTCATCAAAGGCTGACACTGGCTGCAGGAGAATGGGAGGATGGCTGGGACAAGAGCAGAAGCAGGGAGACCAGTTGGCCTTGCAGGGGTCTGGGGCAGTGCTGGGACTCAGAGCAGGGTGGGATGCCACTGAGGTGGAAGGTGGCTGGAATCAGGTGGGAGGGGAGGTGGGAAGGTAAGGGGCTGCTATGTTTCAGGCAGAGTAGTTGGGCAGGTGGGGGTGCAGCAAGGAGATGGGAAGTTTGATGCAGACAGGCCAAGGGGCATGGTAGACTTCAGAGGTCCAGCAGATATGTTCCACCAGGCCAGGGCATGTTGACCAGCTCTAGGAATGCTGCTAGGCTCTGCCTTGCTGAACAGAGACCTTGCTGCCAAAGACAGTGTGCTATTGAGTTGCAATAAAATAGTTATGAAGGGACTATTCTGGTTTAAGATTTTAGAGAGGAACTGACCTGTGATCTCTGAGTCCCATCAATAACGCTATGCCCAGTCCCTCCTGAGGCCCCTCACCACCTCCCCTTTGTTGAGAGTGACCATAGCAGAGTTTTCTTCCAGAAGATTGTACAACTATCATTGGTGGAAGGCAAAGGACAAAACAATTTACAGCATGATTTTTCATTCATTATCCTTTAACGAAGTTCAATGCTGCTCACTCCATGTCTGCTTAATTGATTTGTAGTTTAGCTACAATGTTTGAGCCTTGGATATTCATAGCTAAAGCCAAAACTGCAGACATTTGATTTGATCTTGTAACATCCAGGGATCAGGAGTGGTGTCCTTTTGCATCACTGAAGAAACATTTGGGAAGCAGCTCCTGGAATCCAGTGTGATTCTTCTGGATTGTTATGGGGACAATAGTAAGCATGAATCAACCAACAGGTCCCTGTGCTTGGACATGGTTTGATTGCTGCTGTTTGTCCCCCAGGCCTTTCCATACACTGGGAGGTTCACATCTCTTACAGTGGTCCTTGCCTGGGCATTGCTGGGGGCAGGTGGATCTGAAGCTGATCCCATGTCATCATGGATGTTCCATGGACACTTGAAGTCAGGGGAGGGTTGCAAAGTAAATTTCAGCCCCAAGGAGACACCAGTGGCTTCATATAGTGCAGAACAGAGGTGCTTTCCCTCTGTGGGCCCCAGTTCATGGCTCTTTGTCACCTGCTGGTCCAGGTCAAGGCTCACATCCCTGTGCCTGAAACCACAGTGCTAGACCTATGACTGCTTTCCTCCTATGCACACAACTGGGCTCATGTGACCCTCATCTCTGTACCACCCCAGACTTCCCTACTTACAGGTCTATCCTCCAATCTCTAGAGCTCATGTCCAGTCAGTATCTATAGGGGCTGGGGATGGGCAGGTGCAGAGTGGAGAAGTGAGTGGAGCTAAGATGATGGTGGACATGTGAGGACATGCCCAGTTTCATGAATTTTCTTCCCCTTGAACTCCCCATGTGGAAAGGGGACAGGAGGTGCAGGTCTTCTGATATTGCAAGCAGAGCCAGATTCAAAATCCTTTAATTAAAAATAAAAGTGGACTGCTCATTTTAAATGTTTCTTTTAATACCTTGTGGGAAGATTCCAAAACAAACTCAGCTATAACAGGATATGGAAATTAGCCTGGGTTACACTACTCTCAGTAGCTGAGTCATTTAATACTTTACAAGGCTAACCCAAACTGAGTACTTGCTGTATGCCTGGCATTGAACTGCATGCAGGTATCACACATGTCTCCCCAGTCCATCTTGAAGGGTAACATGTGACACCTCAAAACACATTGCTCAGCCTCTTGTCTACATGGAGTTAAGAGCACTTGAAAAACAGCAGGTGTGACAGAGTTACTTGATCCAGCTGTTTCTCCAAGCCTGAGAGGATATCACCACATGAAGGATAACTTCCTGGTAGCAGAGGAGAAATGACCTCACCTTTGCACCAAAGACTGGGAGTTGAGACCAGGGCTCTTCAGTGCAGACCTAGCTAGGATGACTCAGCTGTTTTAGGGTCCCCACAGATGTGTTTGCTCTTTCCTGATGTACCCACTCTTTGACCAGTTCTGTACTCAGGTATTTAATTGTGACTTTGAGTCTTCACTACTTTATGAAGGCTCCTGTCCATGTGAAACTTGTTTATCTGTCTGTGTCAATTTAATTCTCAGAATTAGCAACAAACAAACAAACCCCTTAAGAGTGGAGATAAAATTTTGCCTCCCTTAAATTTTGCCTTCCTGACAACACTCAGAACATCCTCAGAAGAGACAACAATACTGACATTGTTACTCTCCCAACCTTCCAGGAAACAGTATAGGAAATGTTAGAGTCCCACAGACATAGCAGGGTAGGAGTGAATCCCAGGACTAACTCAAGAATTCATGCTGCCTTCCCCACCATCCTGAGTTTAATGACAGCACACTCTTGAATTTTTCTGGAAGTGTATATATAAAAGAAATCTTGGGCCTAAAGTGAACATTACCATACCTCTAGTAAGTGAGGACAAGTCAGTGACTCCCTGGAGACTGGAAATCAGCTAGCAGTGGGAGGCATGGGGCAGGAAGGGGATCTGACACATTCTTTGGACTCTGCCTTTTGCACACTGCAGGAGAGCAAGAGGTGTGTGGCCTTACAGCTTGGGCTACGGTGTGTTTCTCTTTTGAAAGGAGACAGAGATAAGACAGAGATTCAGAGAGAGAGAAAAAGAGTCCATGACAGAGGCAGAGATGGAGACAGAGACAGAGATAAAGGTGGGTCAGTAGTGATTAACAGCAATGGAGTATAGTGCCCCTTGGAAGCAAGACACTCCAGAGCACTTACCTGGCACTCGAGGGCTGAGCTCCATCCTCCACACCCCAAGCAAAAGGAAAGACACAGGATGCAGGTGAAAAGGGAGTTTTTGGTCAGGGAGTGGCCTGGAGCCTCACTGGCCTTGCTTGACCCAGCCAGGCCCCTGTGTCCCAGGGAACTGGGCTGGAGGAAGCCCATGCAGAGGTGAGAGAGCTTCCTGTTTGGAGACTACCAGTAGGAAACTAGCTGTGCTGTCAATGTCTCGGCCAGCTGATTGACCTAATGGAGGGAAACTCATGGTCCCAGAGAGGCTGGGTTCAGACACCAGTCTCACCTTTCTCCCAGGACCATGCGATCCTCTTTGTCTTTAACTGCCAGTTTGATAAAGGCATGAGTGAGCACACACATGGACTACTGATAAGCTCTACAAGATGTCCAGTGCCCAGTGCAATGAGGGGGGAGCTGCCATTCAGTGCAGAGCTGGGGGGACGGTGGTCAATGGGAGAGCTGGCCCCATCCAGATGGTGCGGCTACTTCTGTGCAGGTTCTTGCCACTCACCTTCTCAGGAGAAGGTAGAAATCCAGAGTTCTATGTGAAGTCCACTTTTCAAAACACCATAGGGAAGCAACAAGGACTTCCCTGAAGCTGTGAGTGTCTATGATCTGTTTCCTTCCCAGAGTCACCTGTAGTCACTCAGAGAGGTAGGTGTGCATTCAGTGGTCTTCTTTAGAGGATCCCAGGCACTGTAGATGCTGTAATCACTTCCTCAGGTATGAGATGTGGAACAGGATGACAGGTGATGGTCACCTTGGACCTTGGATCTTACCCAGGTTGCTTATTCCCAGGCTCTTTCTCCTCAGTGCCCCCCATGTCTTCCTTATCCAATCATATAATTGTCCTTTAACTACTCAAGTGACACGAAGTCCTTCACTGTCCTTCCACCACTGAGACCTTTCCCCAGTGGCCAGAGTCACTTTCAGTTAGAACTGTGGAGAACATTTCCCTCATTAACTCACAAATATACACACATGAACCGGAAACACATTAGAAAAACACACCATGAGGAAGGTGCAGAAGATTGAGTCATTTGACAGCAATAGGTGACCTCTGAGCTAGTGGGTGCAGGGAACTGAGCTCTGAGGAAGCTGAGGAAGGGAATGTGGCAGGTGGATCCATAGTGAAGAGCACTCCAGACCATGGGATTGGGAAGTGCAAAGATCCTGAGGCAGGAGCTCTTACAAGATGTAGATATTCATAATCACGCTATTCATACTCATGACCTTGGTTCTGCTTATTTGAAGAAACTTTCTCACAATAAATCATTTTGATGTTCATACCTATAAAAAAAAAGGTGTTTGAAGATGACCAATGTCCGAGGGCAGGCCCTGGATGACTTGAGCCACAGTCCAGCAGGGAAGGCAGTGGTTAGATATAGATTCAGGTGAAGCCCTGGGGCATGCCAACTCTATTATCATCACTGTCCCACCTCCTGTTGCCCCCACGTTCCTAAGGAGCCTGACCCCACAATATCAAATTATTCACCTACAATTAAACACATACCCACAGCAAGTCATCATCTCCTGGGCTATCCAACCCCTCTGTGTCTCTGAGTCTTCATGGTGGGGAAAGGGAATCCAAGAGTCTGGTCTGGAGGGGATGTTGTGTGCATCTGCTCCAGCTGAGGCAGTCCTTGGACCCAAGTCTCTGGGCTGGAAATTGAAGGCTTCACTTTTGAATCTTCTAGATACCAGATCCCCTGAAAGTTCAGCTGGGCATTGGGAAGGAAGGTCATATATTTTTGTGTTTGTTTAGAACTCTGGACTTGTGTTCTGCTCAGCGTTTCCTGGTGTGTAGCACTTAACACCGGCAGTGCATGGAGTGCCAGCAAGCATGAGGCCTGCCACTGTTTAGTCACGTATCATGAATCCTTCTATGGCTTCCTAGACAGTATTGCTTGATGTGAGGGAGAGATGTAGAAGGTGAAATGGAAAAGAACCAAAGAAATGCCTCTTTGTTCTGACCTCACTCCACTGCATGCTTGCTTATACTGTTTTCCTTCCTGCCTCCCAAGGTTGTGTCTATGTTGACAGTACAGGAGGACCTTCCCACACCCTGACTGTGGCCCTGATGTGTAACAAATCATTCCAAAATGTACAAAAAATTTTTCTCAAACATTCAAATGACTCTCTCCACAGTGTCTTTTTGACCTGTGCCTGGATTGTTCTTGTGATTGTTGTGGCTTTGCCTTTATAAACTCTGTCCTTTGAAAGTTCAGCACTGGGAGTTCTTTGGGGTGTAGGCCTGCTCCCAGCCACTTGCCTTGCATGCTCTGAAAGGACCTTTTTTCAATTTGGCCCAATCTGCATGGTGGTTTGTGATTCTCTATACAAAGGCAGACCAGTTTAAAACAATACTAGCTAAATAGATGTCCAGGTGGCCCCCCAAGTTGACCCAGAATGGAAACCACAGGGGAAGTGAGTGGGAGAGGCTTGGGAAACTGAGTTCTCATGGCTGGGTAACCCTCCCTGGAGTCCACTGGAGTCATGGAGAGAGGTGTCAGAGTGACTCACCCATGGCCCAGGGAGGTGAGAAAGGTTAGTCATGGAAATAAATCACGTCTGTTTTCCCCACACTTCCCCCGGCCACTACTGGATAAAGCAAGTTTGGGTTGGACACTGGCTTCTCTGGACACATGGAAAGCTGGCTTCTCCAGCCCCTCTTCTCACTTCTGAGCTGTCATCAACACCAGGGCAGGTGGAGGGACTGGGTCATATATTTCTGTGTTTAAGCTGTTGACATGGAAAGACTGGTAATCAGGTTAGTGTTCTAGGGGGAGGCTCACATGCATGTTCACACAAAAAATCCCCTCATTGAAGAGGTCTTTTAAAAATGGTAGTTTAGGGGCACATGAATCAAACTCTGGGCACATGAACAAGCAGATGCACAGAGGGACAGGCAAGGACACCCAGAACTAATGGCCTCCAGCATGGTGGAGTGGAAGAGTAGGGGAGTGGGGTTGACAGGAAGGGGCACTAACTACTGCATTTTTGAAAGTAGGAGGTTCCAGGCTTCTGGAGGAAGAGACTTGGTGAGGACATTACCCTCGACCTGAGCTTTGGAAAATATGAAGGGCTTCACTCTGACAGCTCCCTCAGGGCCCTGCCCACAACAAATGTAAGTGTTTTTCAATGGGTGGGGACAGAGGGGCTTGAGGGTGGGCAAGCAGGTTCACAGGAGATGAAGGCCAGCTGCAAGTAGTGGAAGGATCTCCCTGCAGTTAGAGGCATGAAGGTCAATGACTTTACTCTGAGAGTCCACCATGCTGCTCACGAAAAATTTTGGAGTCTGTTTGGTGATTAAAGCCAGACATCTCCGTGAATAGTGGGACACACAGACATAAATCTGACCTGATACACATGGGAATAATCCATGCCAGGTATGCCACAAGGGGCTGGATAAACCATGGATGTAGAGTGGAGCTGGGCCCAACCAAGGTCTGACTCTAACACCCATGTGCTCCTCACCCCAGAACCCATGGAATCACATGATACCTCAAATGCTGATGCTTCCTGCAAGCCAGGCTCACTCTGTGATGCTCAAATCCTTCCATAAGTTGCATGGGGAGGGGAAGAGGCCTCTATGCCTACCTGGAGAACATGGTCCCATGTCCGAGGACCCCATGTGCCAGTTGGTCAGCACACAGAAGATATTTCCCCCAAATGCAGGCCTCCCCTGAACCAGGTGCTTGCTGGGCAAAGGCTTCTGTTGATATTTGGTTTTTGTTTTGACTGAGTTGAGGGATTCCGGGAGGAAACTGGCTGGACTGGGGAGGCCCCTGCCATCTGAGCTGGCATTCAAAGGAGATTGGGGAAGGGGGTCAATTGAGATGCACCAGAAAATGCAAAGTGGTGACAGATGCCAGGAACAGTGAAGAACAGAAGGGGTGAGGCCACAGTTAGAAAGGGGAATGATGGGGTGGGCTTCACCCAGGGGGACCCACTGTAGCAAAGACCTTGGGGAATGCAGTCAGAGGGAGACAGGTGGACACTGTGAGGGACCTCCAGGCAAAGGTGACAGAGGACAGAATTCCCATGGCAGTGTGCAGTGCCTTAGGGATGTGGGCAGACCACCATGGCTGAGCAGATGAGTCTGGGGCAGAGGTGATGTGGGCTGCACGGCCCCAGCCCAGGTGAGCACCTGGGTGCTTTCTGGGGCCAAGTAGTGGGGTCTGCATAGGTGCACAGGGGGCATGCAGCCCTGTGTTCTTGCAGGCCCTTCTGCCTTGAGTGGGGGATGGAGGCAGGAGGGCAGGATAAGGCAGGGTGGGGGCTCTTGGCATCCAGGCAAAGATTTCAGACATGCATATGTGTGTGTGTGTGTGCGTGTATGTGTGCATGCGTGCACATGTGCAGATATGCTCCTGGGAGTGGGCCAGGTTATCTGATCTTGACCCTGAGTTATCCTTGGGAATTGAAATCAGGGATCAGGAGGCAGAGAGAGGTCTGGATTCTCCGGGGTTTTGAAAAGCCTGCTGGACCTGCTGGCAGGGCCCTGATCATGGCATGTGCTTGCACTGTGTCCACTCCAGAATTCATTCACTCCAGACTTAGGAGAGACTGGGAATCCAGGTGGACCAGGCTCAATAATGCTCACACACTTCCTAGCTGGGTGTCTTGGGGCAAGGATACTAATGTCTTTGGGCCTCAGTTTCTATCCCTGAACAAAGGAGCACAAACAGTACTTGCACCTGGGCTTCCCTGAGGTTCAAGGGGACTCCATGCATGGAGAACCTTAGCAGGCACAGGTCGCCTCCAGCACCCTGTGGCCTGTTCCTCCCCCTCCTCCCTGCTTTGTCCTTTCCTGTCCACCTGCCTCTTGTCCTCACCCACCTGATTAGATTGAGCATTCCAAGAGAGTGCTGATTTCCATCTCTCCTGTGCTCAGTGTCTGGCCCCTGCCCAGGACCTTCTACACAGGCTGGTGCTCCATAAATTTTTGCCCAGGGGATGAGCTCCCCTTATTCCTGAGAAGCTCCTGGGGATTGGATCACAGATTCAAGAAGCACAGATCCAGGTCCGAGGCCACAGATGTATTTGCTGGGGACTGGTTCACTTCACAGAAAGGAACAAGTGTCCCTGGCCCTCACACCAAATTCTAAGAAACCCAGCAAATAAGCACTAATGGAATGTTTGATATTCACAGCTCACAATCAAGTTTTAGGTCATGTTTATGGACCAGAGAGAACTGTATATTTTATCCGCTGTATGTGTCTTTTCATGACATTGGGTCCCCTGTATAATCAATGTTCTCTCTTAAAAATATGACTCACAGTACATTTTTATCATTGTGGCTATTTATGAAGATGTATCAAAGCATCTCTCCTTGGGAGTTAGCAGAGGCTTGGGTGTTGGGATGCTCTGGAAGGGGCCAAGAACAAAAGTCTTCTGATTTCACCAGGAGTTGCCAGGTCCTGGTTGTTGGGTCTGGTGTGATTTTATCAAGTTCTTAGACCCTGTTCAGGTTGCTCTCAAACCATTTCCATGTTACACATGAAAACCAGAGGGTCTGAGATTTCCTCTCAAGGTTGCACAGATCTTGAGATGAACCAGGCCTCTACCCTGGTGCAGTCCAACTGACTCCAAAGCCCAGGCTTTCCCCAGGGGCTAACCCTATCTTGGGTCAGATAAATTATTCCAGAACAGCCTGGTGCACTCCAGAGAGGTGAACCAAGCAGCAGGAATTAAAGTTGTAGCAACCATCTTAGCTCACAGTTAATTTTTTGTCTTTGTTTTTGTTGTTGTTGTTCTGGAGAGTTCTATGTTTAATGCATATGTGTTCATTTTTATTATTCTGGGGGCCTTTGAGAAAAATGAATGTTTTATAAGACTTGGGGTATCATTTCATTACTTTTAAATATTTACAGAGGCTTAAAGCTGCGTCTTTGCTTTATGATCCATGGTGCTGTAGCATGGCCCTATCTGTGATTTGTCTGGTACTAAGTCCTTGATGAGGAAAACCCCAAGGAGACCTTTGGACTTGGGGGACCAGAGCAGAATTCTGATGGCCCTTGGGGAGTCATGTCCTAGGTGGTGGGTGCCTCACAGCTCCAGGCTTTGCCCACCAGCTCAGCCGCCTCCAGGATAGTGGAAGTCTCCCTTTCTGGAGTCAGGCAAAGCCCCTGGGTAACTGCTACCCAGATTGGGCCACAGCTCCAGAGGAGTGGTTGAAGCAACAATGATGAGGGAGGCTCTGTGTCACACATCTGCACAGAGGTGGTGCAGCTGGGTGAAGGTGCCTGAGGGGCATTGGGGAGGGCACCACCTGCCTCCCCATCAAGGTCACCTGAGTGTCAGGAAAAGGGAAGTTGAGAGTCAGTTCTCAGTGACATCCACTGTCACAGGCCAGAGGAAACTTGAGGAAGAGTGGCAGGTGGCACCATGCCTCCATTTACTCCCTCCAAAATCACAGGGGCCTTGCTGGGCAGTCAGGGCCAGAGAGGCCCAAGCCCATACTCCAGCTTGAATCTTGCTGTCTGAGATCCCCCATCTTCTCAGGAGTTCCACAGTATACATAGGACAGCCATGAGTCTCTCTGGGTTCCCAAGAGCATGCTCCTCCCACTGCCTTGATCTGTGACCTATCCTACTGGGTTCCTTGCCTCTGGCTGTGGTTATCCTTCATGTGGGAGGCCCATTCCAACAGGGCAGGAGCTGAGGTTTGCCTACTCCTTCCTGCATGGTGACTTGGTCTGTCTGTGCCTTGGCCTCTGCCAGCCACACCCTCCAAGCTCCTCCCATCTTCCTGGTAGCAAGGCAACCACAGTCTGAAGGCCACAAAGCAGCCTGGGCAACACAAACAGGCAGAAAATATCTGGGGGATGTGTCAGACTGGTGGTTGTCACTCAGAGCGGGAGGTATAGGGAGGGAACTGAGCTGAGAGTAGGCATCTGGGAGTATCTGGGCCAAGGTGCATCCTCCAGGGTCACCTAACCCCCTGACCTCTTAAGACATCACACTGTTACTTTTTTCTCATGCCGTTTTCACCATGCAAGCACTTTCCTTGGTTGGTGCTAGAGGCAAAGCCTGCCTGTCTCATCTGCCATTGTGACTACTGAACTTGGGTCTAACCCAGGTACATACTGATGTGTTCATTCAATACTGATGACTAATGAATAAATGAACACAAAGTGCACAAGCAGGCATTCATGCTACACCACTGCACCTGAGTCTGGACTCTTACCCTCTTGTCTCCTCTCAGGACAGCAAAGAGGAGTGGGGGCTTTGGCAGATTGGGCATCATGGGTCTGTTTGGAGGGGCAATAGGGACCTGGCTCCAGTAATCTTTGCCATGTCCAAACATGACTTTCATGTCCCAGATCTTCCTGTTGATCAGAAGAAGGCTAAAACTGTGATCTACTAAAATTTGAACTCTTATAATGATTATGAACCTACCACCATTTTGTGAACCAAAGAAAACACATGTGCCATTTGGCCCATGAACCAGTGCTCATGACCTCTGAGGAAGGCAGACAGGTCAGTCACTTGCAAGGGCATGGGACATTTGGGTGAATCTCCCCTCCTGTGTGAAATGGGAAGAGGGAGCAGATAGAAATGTGGGAGGGGCACAGATATACCATGCCCACTCCACACAGGCTGGTGCCCAAAGATGTCCTGTCTGATGCTGTACTCCACAGCCCTGGTTTGGGGGTTATGTAGAGAAATTCTCAACCTGGGTGTCCTGACTCTAGGGGTGTTGTGGGACTTATGGAGACAGTTCTGGCCATTTCAATAGTTGGGCAGCTCTGACAGTCAGTGGTGGGGCCAGAGTGCCTGGGCTCGGCCCCTGCCCTTCATGAGTACCAGTCTGTGTTGATTACGGCCCTGCTCACTATCCTGCACCACATGTGAGCACCTGAGGCCTTCCCCCATGTGGTCAGCTCTTAGGTCTGCATGAGGAAACACTTGACAGACAACAGCATCAATGTTAGGGTCACTGTTTCTGCTCTCCTTTGCAGGTGGGGCACTGCTGACCCTCACAAAGTGCTGGGGTGGCTAGGTCATGCTATCTTATGAATGATATTTCTCAGTAGTGCAGGGGATGTTAACCTCACTTGAGGGCCTGCCAGGGTGAGATTCGAACCCTGGGGGTTGGCAGCAAAGCCTTGAGGTCTCACCTCCAGCCCCTGACACAGCCAGTGACCCTGATCAACTGCAGCCAGCATCCATCCCACCTGCAGAGCCCTCCTCAGTACAGTGATGGCTCCCATGTACCAGGGGCTCCTACATCCGCCCCCAGCCTGGCCACCAATTATCTACTTCCCTGCAGTTGTGAAGGCTTGAGCATACCCTTCTCTCCCATACAAAGATGTTTGTGGGGAGGTGGGGAGGCTCCCATGGGGTCAGGCCTTAATCAGAGAGAACCCAGACCTCCCCTCAATCCTCCACACCAGTGTGGGAGAAGACCACTGAGTTATTTCCAATCCCAACCTCATCTTGGTGCTGTCAGAGCAAGATGGCTATCCTGGAGTCTGAATTCAGAAGCTGGGTTTTTATCCACCCCCAGTAGTGTGGACTTGGGGGCTTTCCTGACTTCGCCGTATCCGAGTTTCCACAAAGGGTAAAGTAACAGATCTGAGTATGGCTGAAAGTTCAGAAGCATTTGTTACAGGAGCACTGGACCTGCAGTGTTATCTATTCTTGTCCCTCTTTGGTCCCTGTTCTGCCCAGATGCTGCAAATTTGACCTCAGACACTTTGGGTCTGATCCCTCTCCTTTTCTGAAGTTTTACCAGTTACCAGGTGGCAGTAGGGAATAGTATGGTCCTCAGGCTCAATACCTCTAAGTAGGTAGATACTCAGCCTGTCCTTCAGCCCATATCTTATCAGAGGAGGAGCAAGCAGGAGGGACAGGGAAGAGGAGAAGGAACATGGAGTATCCCGCAGGCCCCCCTCCTAGCTGTCATGGCCCCTTCTGCACAGGGCAGGCCTTACAGGCAAGCTATGTCCACCAATCCTACAGATGTGTACTGAGGGCCACAGTGTGAGTCACAGCTGAGAAATCCGACTCATATCCAGCACACATGAGTGTTCATGAGAACAGGCCCAGCAACTGGGGAGTCAGAGAGAAAACGATCTGGTCTGTGCAGCACTGCCCAGCAGGTGACAGGTGTGTGAACCCTGCTCCAGCAGGTGCCCTGTGAACCCACCCTCACCTGCCTACAGGACTGCAGAGGCTCATGTCTGAGCCACTCTTGGAAACTTGTGTCCACTCTCCAGCCAGGGCACTCAGAAAGCAGGTCCTAGTTGTCCCCACTCTGCACAGCCCTTGTCCTAATAACCAATTCTTGGGACTGAATCCTATTGAGAGCTTCAGCAGATAGGGTGCTGTTGATCCTTTGGTGGTTGGGACCTTGAGCTCCCTGGATTCCTGCAAGTTCTCAGTGACTCTTGGCTTCAGTGCCCTGTCCTCCCAGGGTCAGGTAGAGAGCACGTCCTAGAGCTGGCACAGGAAGAAGACCCCAAGGTGAGTCAGACCCTGGTTACACTCTGCCACCTGCTCAGCCCACTCAGCCTACAACACTGGCATCCTCCCATGGCAGCCTCATTGCAGGAAATTTACAGGAGTGCAGTTCAGTCTCTGGGGCATAAAGATGCCCCGAGGCCTTACAGGACCTGCTCCATATGGCTCATGCCTCACTTCCCTCCATGTCCCCTTGTCACCTCTTAGATCCTCTTGCTGATGGTGATAATTCCTGATGCTGAGATCCCATCTCACAGTGCCAACCCTGTCCTCTCAATGACCCCATATTAAGGACACACAGGCCCAGGCCACTTCTTACCCACACATCCACAATCTCATTTCTGAGGCTGTGTTCATGTAGGATGGGTCCTCTCCCCATGGGCCTCCTCCTCCCTCTGCTGCAGGACAAAAGGCAGTGTGCCTTTTCCAAGCCCTTGAACCGTGAATTCTACAAGTGTCACTGGATCCCTGGGTTGGAGGCCTGTGAGCTATTCCCATTGTACAACTGGGAACACTGAAGCTCAGAGCAGCCCCAGACCCACCAGAGACCATGCTACCAGCCAGCGGCAGAACTGAAAAGTGAACCTGGGACCCTGACTCCTCAGATTGGGTGCAGGCTGATGCCACCTGGAGCACTGTGGTGGCCGTGCTAAGGGCTGGGCAGGTCTGGGCATGTAGGTACTCAGGGCCAGTGTCCTGCATCTGCCACCTCCAGCCCTGAGGGCATCACCTGGGAACTGTGGATGTCAGACTTGCCCAGGACTTTGGGCCTGTGGGTCCTGCTGCTGTCCAAGGTGGTGGGTGGCCTGGGCAGCTCTGCCCCAGACCCTCTTCCTGCCTCTGCCAGGCAGCTCCCCTTCCTCTCCTGCCTTTGTCTGCAATAGCCTCTCTGGGTTTCACCCACTGGTTCTGCCTAATTAGCTCCACAAATAAAATCAGGTTATTTGGGGAACAGCCTCCTCCATGTCTCCCTGGAGCATTGAGGTGAAAAACACAGATAAACATGCCTCTTTTTAAAGTCAGTGGATGAAACTTTTCCTCAGGTTCCAGCCTGTGAGGCTGGGCCTCTCTGTCACTATAGGCCTGGATTTCAGACTCTCCCAGTTCCCTTCAAATGAAGCAGTGTTCCCTGGAGTCCCAGAGAATGTGAGGCTGTGGGACAGAATGACCATGGCAGCAGCCCCTGAGCAGATACAAGAGCCCAGCACTGGTCACAGGCTTGAACAGTGTGCACAGAACTTAGTATGTGTTCATTTAACATCACACCCCATCCATCTCTTCAGTCCCAACAGAGCACTGGGACAGGTGCCATCAATTCACTGGGAGGTGGGAGACTAAATTTCCCTCATGACCTTGCTGGCTCAGATGCTCTAGCCTCTGTCTCCAGAACAGACTGGTTGACACACAGGAGGTTGTGTGTATGAGGAGTCAGGGTTCCCTGCAGCCAGGACCTTGGACTATCCTCCAGTGTCACCCACATTCAAAGAAAACTGGTTCCACCTGCAGGCCATTCCTGACTTGTTCTCCAAGAGCTAGGTGAGCCAAAACCAGAGGAGAGAGTGATGTCTGCATCTGGATGCTGGCCTGTTCACCTGCTGTGTCCTTGGTCCTGGACACACCCTCACCCTGACTGGGATCTGAGGAGACATTTATCAACTTGAGTTAGGCTTTGCAAACTATCTCTTGGAGGTGTCTCAGTTCTACCCATTGGACCATGGCAGTTATGGTGCATGTCACTTGGCAGGGAATAGTTTCAGATGGGAGGACAGCTGTCTTTAATGGAGATAGGAACAGCTAGTGGGAAGGACCTGGAGGCTGAACCTAGGGCAGCAGGACTGGGCCACACCATGGTGACATGAGCAGTTCCACCCTGGAAATCTGGACCTGGAAGGTTCTGGAAGATAATTATCAGGGGAAGCAGAGGGACGTGGTAGTGCCTTCCCAGGACTCTGTCCTGGGAGTGGATGGACCTGAGTCCTGGGCCTCTGCTGAGGATCATGTCCCAACCATTGTCCCTGAGCAAGGACAGCAGCCTCAGGAACAGCAGATGCAGCCTGGAAAGGTGCTACTGTGGGCTCTACCCACCCCTGGTCATGATCCTGGGCAGAGGCCATGTCAGGGCAGGGGCTGCACCACTTGCTGGGGTCCCCACCAGGTTCCTCCAGCTCTGTCAGCCCATGTTGCCCCTGGTGCTCCTCAGTCACAGGTCATAATTACCCCCATGTCCATTCATTTGCCTGTTCAGTCACTATCTGTCAAGGGATGGTCATGTCCTCAGCCCCTGCAGGCCACAGGGGAAACTGGGTGCCCTTGTAGAGTTGTCTTCCTGTTGGGTGAGATCATACCCCAACAGGTCAGTGTGTCTCATGGCATACAAGAAACTCAAACCAGGAAGAGATGGGGCCTGTTACCAGGCAGGGCTGCATTTCCATCCCTCTTTGAGATGGGTACTTGGGACAGGGGCCTGAGTGGGGAGGCCCCACTGGGATTCCTGGAAGTATCTCCTGCAGGGAACAGTTTGTGCAAGGGCCCTGAGATGTGCTCTGAAGTCTTAGAGAACCACTGGGGAGCCAGAGGGCCTGGGCCAGAGCAAGGATTGAGAAGCAAGGCAGGGTCAGAGGAGGAAGGTGGGGTCTTGGCATGGAGAGCAGGGGTCTTCAGCTTCAGCTTCAGGGAGTGAGAGGAAACCCCTGGAGGGTCTGAGCAAAAGAAGGGCATGGCCTGACTTCCATTCTAACAGCATGCCTTGGCTGCAGGTGGAGGTGAGTGTGAGACTGGGGAACAGTGAGGTGACTGGAACAAATAGTCTGGTCAAACAGGTGTGCTGACTTGGCCTGGGTACTGGCAGTAGTAGGGAGGGAGTCAGATGGCCACATGCACAACAGGAGGGAGTGAGACCTGGAGAGAGAAGGTGCTCCTCAGAATCCCTGGCTACAGAGAAAATATTTTCCCAGAATCCCCAGCACAGGACCCTTATGCCTCATTGGTCAGAAATGGGTCAACATCTACCAATCACAGGCAAAGGGCCTGAATGCAGTAACTGAATTAGAACCGCTGTGGTTTACCTCTGGCTTAGGATGTGAGTGGGTCTGTTCAGCAGGAGGAAGTCCTTAAGGCAGTACCATGATCCTGACTTAAATGAGATCCCAGGATGCAAGTTATCTTACCTGGGTTTGTTTGTTTGGGAATATTGGGATCCTGCCTCTGAGAGCTGTCAGAAAGCTGAAATGAGAGCTGCTGACAGGGTTCAGGACAGTGTCTGGCATGCTGGATAGCTTGGCCAGCAGTGAGCACCACTGTTCCTCTTTGCAAGGGGAACCCAAATTCATCCCTTTTCCAACCTACTGGTGTCACATCCTCATCACCCCAGTATTCCCACAGAATTCTCCTTTCACCCGTTCATGTGCTAAAATTCTCCCATTAACCACTTATCTCCCAGAAGGACGAGGGATGCCCTATGTTGTCACTCATTAAAGAAACAGCAATGGAGAAGAGAGGAAAATATGTTGCTGGACTCTAAAAAGTAAAAATACAGATAGAAATCATCTTCTGTGCTTACCTCTGCATGGGAGAGACGCCATGCCCAGGCTTGCCATGGATGCCTTGTGCTTCCCCAGTTGACTTCCATTCCCATCTCCTAGTCCCGGGCAGGGCAGGAGTGTTATCCCAGGGACCACCCTCCATGGTCTACCTGGTGGAGATGATCCCACCAAATCAGAGAACCACATTGTTCTCCTTATTATCATGAGTGGTTCACAGGTTGGCTCCTGATTCAAGGCTACCCAATCAGATTTGAAGAGAGGTTATTCCAAACTTTTCACTATTGGGATTAAAGTTGGAATCAATAGTGGTTCAGGAGTTGCTAGCTCCCATCTCCAGACCCACAGAGCCCAAGATGAGAGTAACACAAAGGTAATCAATTGAACTGTGAAAGAGACTCAGGCTAATACCATTGTCTGGGGTCTTGGATGCAGCCATACTTGAAGCAAGATATCTTCTGCCTTGTCATTTTAGCCAGAGTCAGTTGGAGTGACTTCCTGCCACTTGTAACCATGTGAGTCTTCACTGGTGACCTCTCCAGCCCTGTCACTGTCTCAGTGAATGTTTTTTTCCACCAGAGGCCACTGGTCAGGTGCACAGAATCAGATACCAGGCCACCTGGCTGCCCCTCTTGGCTCCATAACCTCACACAAGATATTCAGCAACTCTGTGTCTCAGTTTCCTCATCTGAAGAGACAGGGGTAATGATAGTACCTACTCCATCGATCTTGGGGACAGAGTGAATTAATAGATCTAAATCATGGAGAACAGGCAGGCCCAAGTAAGTGCTTTGTGATTTAAAGGATTCTCTTTCACAGAAGAAAGTCCCTCAGAGAGGCATCAGTCTTTATGACAGTGGGAAGCAGACAGGAGAGGGGAAGAATTGAGTGTGCTGGGCTGCTCATGGGTCCTTTGGAGGATGCTTTTCAAGGGCCTCCTCCTCCAAGCAGGTGTTATGGAGGGAACTTCTGAGTGACACATGCACTCCAGTAAGGTGGCATTGGCTGGCCTCTTCCACAGGAATTTGAAGCACAAAGTGGTCAGATGTGAAGTGGATATAACAATGTGCAACCTCCTCATGGGGTTGGAGGATTAAATGAGATAATATTCAGGGAGAATGGAAATGGTGCTTTACCCACTGAGCACTTACCATGGGGCACAGAGCTAGGGCAGGAGTGGTTATTGCTGTTACTCCTTAATAAGATACAAGATCTGAGGTGAGCACATTCTTAGCAAGTAAATTCATAGAGAATCAATCAGGTCACTCACCCCTCAAATGGTACTGAGCACCACAGTGTGCCTGGAGTGGTTCATGGTACAGGGAAAATACAGTGAGCAGGACTTGGAGACAGTAAGCCCCCTTGGGAATGGACATATACACCCAATCAACAGAACACATGAAGAAGGAAATGCAAGTGGAGAGGACACCTGAAGACCACAAGACAGGCTGATGTGGAAGGGTGGCACCAGGGCTGTGTCAACAGGATGCTCAGGAAGAAACCCTGGGATAGTGGTGTTTTAGCAGAGTCCTGTAGGAGAAGAAACAATCTGTGGGACTGTGGGGCAGGTGACTGAATGGGTAAAGGCCCAGAGGTGGGACCCAGCTCAGTTGTGATCTCTGCAATATAAGGTCAGCAGCAGGCTGGAATTGGGGGACAAGAAGAGTGGCAGATGTGTGCCCTGGTCCCCAAGGACTTTCCCTCAACCATCCTCTTTCCACTGGCATGGTCCTTGGGGATCAATCTAGACATTTTTATGATAAATCAGGGAATTGACCATTGATGCTGAGAAGCCACTAATATGTGCCTGCACTAAATGACCTTCTGGGAGCCTTAAGGAAGGAGGAGGAGGGATGGCTTGAAGAAAATGATAAACTGTGGCCATAGGCCCTGTAGTGGGGCCCTGGGAAACTCAAATCTTTCCCAGGCCAGAAGGAAAAGCCACAGTTGATAAAGGCACTGACTCCTGGCTGGGGCAGATGGTTAGGAGCAGGAGAGCCAAGGAATAGGGCCACTGTGATACTGACACTCTTCATGGCCAAGGAATTTGATTCTCCTTCAGAGAGGACCAAGGTTTGAAAGGAAGGTTAATGTTGGGAGAATCTCAGTGAAGATGGCATGTGATGTCCCCAGACCCTGAGTTTGGGTTACTGACCCAAACTGAATTAGAGGTGGAGCAAGAGATTTTCACCATAAGTGTATGAGGCAGATCTGGGTCCCCAAGTCCCTGTGTTCCTCAGGGAAGGTAAGTGCCTTGGTGTCTCTGGCTCTTTGTTTCCCATCGGAAAAATGGGCATGATGGTGATACCTAGCTCATGGCCTGTTACCATTCTTCCAATAAATTCATTCCAGAAATATTTACTGAGCACCTGCTGCTTGCCAGTCCCTGTTGCAGGTATGGATAAGGAGAGCTGATCATCATTGAGAGCTGACCGCCCATTAGGCTCCTTGATCAGAATTTCTCTGCTTCACCCTTAGGGTCTCCTGCAACCCCTGAAGCCATGCATTGCGCTCTGAGGCTCAGAGTGGGGAAGAACTTACCCAGGGCCTCACATTGGTAAAGGAGCTGAGCTGGGATTTGAACCTGGGAAATCTGGCCTAGGGACCACCCCATTCACCTCACTCTGGCTTCTCCTGAGGGCCAGGGTGGGTAGCAGTCATGAGCCCCATCTGTCTGCACCCCTCTGGCCCAGACCAATATGCCACAGGAACTATAATTGCCCCATCCTTGAAACTTATTCAATGACAGCATATGTGGGGTGGTGGGTTGATGCAGTTCTAGGGGCAGGAGCCTGCATCTGCAGCATGGAGCCCACCTAACTGCCCTCCCACTGCCATCTGTCAGGCCCTGCACCTCTGCCTTGAACCACCCTCCACCTGATCCTCTACTCATGAAGGGCCAGCGCAGACTTTGTAGCATCTGTGGCTCATCAGAGAAGAGAGACAAGGCTCCTCCTGTTCTGTCCTGCTGTCAGGGCTCCCCTGCAAAGAGCTGGTCTGGCCCCAATGTTGCTCCTCTGTCTCTCCCAGAGGTGGGAGATGCTCTTAGCACAGACTCCAGAGTTGGAGATCCCTGTGCACTTGGCTTAACCACACTCTCTCTCCCAAGCACTGTCCTAGCCTTGGAAACCAATCTTTGGGCAGTAAGAGCAGGCCCCAGAGGCAGCAGGGGAACACACCCCAGGAAGATGCATGTGTCTTGCATGTGGCCAAGATTTAACTGCTGAACCCAGAGAAGTTGCTGACTCCACAGGCCACTAGGGAGTGCAAACCTCAACCATGGCATGAGGAGAATTGAAGGCCAAGAACATCAAGCATTGGTGTAGTAAATCAGGTGTGTCACACACTGCTGGGGAGGTGTAAATGGTGTAGCCCCTTTGGAAGATGGTCTGACAGCTCCCCAAAAGTTAAACATGGAATTATGGAATGTCCCAACAATTCCACATCCTGAGACATCCTTAAGAAAAATGAAAACATGTGTCCACACAAAAACTTGTACATACATGCCCAAGGCAGCTTAGATCATAACAGCCAAACTGGGAGGCACCCCAAATGTCCATCTACAGATGAATGGATAACAACAAAAAGTGGTACAGGGGCTGAGGATGTGATTCAGTGGCATAGCACTTTCTTGGCTGGAGTAAAGACATGGGATTCATCACCAGTGCTGGGAAAAAAGGAAAAGTGGTCTGTGTGTTCAGAGGCATGTGATTCTACCACATGTGAGTTCAGGCAACAAGTGAATGGGATATAAAAACAGTGAAATGAAGGAAGCTAGGAACAAAATATGACACTGACAAAAAGAAAAAAGGATAGATAGGTCTGTGGGGGTCCCCAAGGCTGGGGCCAGAGATGGGCATGCCTATGCACCCCACAACTGCTCCTCACACAGACTGACAGAGGCTTGCTGTCCATGCTAGGCCTCAGAGTCTGTCTGTGACAAGACCAGGCTCATAATAGGTCCTCAGCTGACACCTGTGAGAAAATGCTGTCTCAGGCATCAGTGTGTCTAGGAAGGAGCCCAAGAGTCCATGGAGGAGAGGTTGTACTATATGACCAGAGCAAACACCACCCACTCTTGGGCACAGCTGGAGAAACTCTTGGCAAGATGTGTGGAAATCTAAGTTAATTGACTTAACCTTTAGCAAAAGGCTCTCCTTTTTTTTTCTTCATAGCAGGAACTCATTTATTGAGGGGGGAAGCAGAAACAGCCGAGTCAAAGTTGGAGGAAGAGGAGGGATTAAGAGGTGGAGAAGAAGGAGGCATTCAAGTTTGCAGGAAGAGCATAGAAGCACAAGAAAGCAGAGACTTTAAGATAAGGAGTCCCTTTCCATCTGTCTACTCACTCACAGAAGCTGTGTGCCAATATCTTTGGTAGCCACAATCCACCTTCGCATGGAGTGATTTTTCATCCCCGCACAGGCCAATTTGTGATCGGTAGTCATTTCTTCCCAAACTAACATTTTATCATTTACCAGGAAGATCATACAGGGAGGCGGGAGGTTAGAGTCAGTGAGTTCTCTCCCAAACTAACATTTTAACAAATTGATCTCTTAGGGACCCGGAGGAAATTTTCTCTGAAGGTTTCTTTCTACCCTTTCAATGAAGGTTGCTAGGTCCTCTTCTGGGTAATCCCTGTGATGGGGGGTTCTGAGGGGCCCTCCTCTAGCTTTTTCCATGCCAATAACCCAGGGCTCTTACTTGTTATTGATATGGGGCCGGGATGGCAACCTGTAAAAGGCCAGTAAAGAATTGGTCACTGGACCCTGAGAGCATCCCATAAGTAACTGGGATGGGAGGGTTAGTGGCCTGGTTATGTTCGGCCTGTGCATGACATTCTTCATTAAAAAAGGCACATCACTTTAGATATAAAGGAACAGGAAGGACAGCTTTAATTAGGTTCTTCCAATCCTGAGTGGTGCACTGCTGGTGGGTGAGGCCCTGGAGGATGGTTTCAGCCCAAGGGGAATTGGGCCCATCCTCTGAAACAGCTTTCTTTAGTTCCTTTAAATCTTGTGCCTCCCATGGGTACCATATAGCAGGCCAGTTACCTCCTAGGTTACCATTTACGGGGAAGGCCATACAGGGAGGGGGAAGGTTAGACTCAGTGAGTTCTCTCCCAGTATCATAAAATGGGTGCTAGGAAGATTTCCCGCCATCCAGACAAGACAGTGGCAATGAGCCTTCTGCCTACCCCAGGCAGAAGTGGGCCCTCACTATGTGTAGAGGTTGGCTGCCCTCGTGATTTCTCAACCTTGGGAGGAGTGGACAGAGATGGATTGGGCTCCTCATTGAAGGTCTCCCAACGATCTTTACTATGTGGCATGTTTCTGGAAGAAGATGAAATGGGAGGAGCTGATGGTTCTTTAGGCGGCAGCTCTTTGGGGGGAAATTTGGAGCCCCCTTCAGGAGGTCCTGGAGAGAAGCAGGCCTTAAGGGCGGATAATGTAGGGTAGACTCCCAGTGGGGGACCTCCCCTAAATTGATTCCCCTCTTCCTAACAAGTTGTTCTACATGATCCCATGTGGACCAGTCTAAAAGATTAGTGACAGGAAGCCAAGGGCCCACCCAAGTAAAGGTGTCCCAGGCTTTTTCTGCCTGTGTATCAGACAACTCAAGGCCCCTACTCTTCATCATGAGTCTAAGAGCTGAGAGCGGAGGGTCACCATGTGTGGTGTGTGTTTGCCCCATCTTTTCAGGGATGTCCTTACCTTGGAACTTGCTTGGCCCGATCTGCTGATACTTTTGGTTTCGAAGCTGCCTCTTTACTTTGGCTGCGGATCATCCTTGAAGGGCCCTATGTTGGGTGTCAGATGTTAGGGTCTTTAGCCCCTTGCTCTGGAAGCAGAAAGAGTCAAAGTTGAAGGAGGAGGACGGATTAAGAGGGGGAGAAGAAGGAAGCATTGGAGTTTGCAGGAAGAGCATAGAAGTGCAAGAAAGAAGAGACTTGAAGATAAGGAATCCCTTTCCATCTGCCCACTTGCTTGCAGAAGCTGTGTGCCAATATCTTTGGTAGCCACAATGCACCTTCCCATGGAGCAATTTTTCATCCCTCCACAGGCCAGTTTGTGATCAGTAGTCATTTCTTCCTAAACTAACATTTTATCACTTACCAGGAAGGTCATACAGGGAGGGGGAATGTTAGAGTCAGTGAGTTCTCTCTCAGTATCATAAAATGGCCGCCAGGAAGATTTCCCACCATCTGGACAAGATGGTGGCAATGAGCCTCCCTGGGGCAGAAGTGGGCCCTCACTATGTGTAGAGGCTGGCTGTCCTCATGGTTCCTCACCCTTTTGAGGAGCTGAAAGAGATGGATTGGGTTCCTCATTGAAGGTCTCCCAAAATTGTTTACTATGTGGCAAGTTTCTGGAAGAAGATGAAATGGGAGGAGCTGATGGTTCTTTAGACAGCAGCTTTTTTGGGGGAAACTTGGAGCCCCCTTTGGGAGGTTCTGGAGAGAAACAGACCTTAAGGGTGAATAATGTAGGGTAGACTTCCAGTGGGGGACCCTCCCCTAAATTGATTTTCCTCTTCCTAACAAGTTGTTCTACACAATCCCATGTGGACCAGTCAAAAAGATTAGTGGCAGGAAGCCAAGGGGCCACCCGAGTAAAGGTGTCCCAGGCTTTTTCTGCCTGTGTATCAGACAACTCAAGGCCCCTACTCTTCATCATGAGTCTAAGAGCTGAGAGCGGAGGGTCACCATGTGTGGTGTGTGTTTGCCCCATCTTTTCAGGAATGCCTTTTCCTTGGAACTCGCTTGGCCTGATCTGCTGGTACTTTCGGTTTTGAAGCTCGCTTTGGCTGTAGATCAGCCTTCAGGGGCCCCACATTGGGTGCCAGATGTTGGGGTCTTTAGCCTCTTTGATCTTCTCGAACAGTGACAAGGGAAGGGAGCACTCCCCAACAAGGACAGACCAGAAAAGTTAAGGCTGATTCACTGCCTGCACCCAGCCCTCCAGGTGGAGTATAATCAGATGCATCAGGGAGACTAGTCATGGCAGGAACTCCCAAAAGCCTCTCTTTGCAAAAGTGCTAGAGGAAAGGAGCCTAATGTCCCCCAAAATTAGCACCACTTTTCAGGCATGGAATGAGAGACTCCTTCTGCCCTGACCTGTTCAGTCATGTGAAGGGGAGGGAGACCCTGCACTGTATTTGGTCTCACCTCTTCTTCCATTTTCCTATCTAGTCCACACCTGCAGACATGCAGTCCCTGGCTGATGATTGCTTGACTTAGATTTTTTTTTTCTTTTCTCACATGTGGTGCAGTAATAGACCTTGTGCAATAGATTACAGGAGGTCTCCAACACTTTATTATAAAACAGAGCTTGCATTAGGTGACTTCATGCCCTATAGCTAATGTAAAGTGTTTTGAGCCTGCTCCAGATAGTCCAGGCTGAGCTGTGGTGTCTGGAAGCTGGTATGTTCAATGAATTTCCACCTGTGGTATTTTCAACTTACTGGTGGGTGTGTTGAGATGGGGCCCCATGGTAAGGCCCAGAGCATCCATAGTCATCATTTGTGTGAAAGTGCTCTGCACACTGGGGACAGAGAGAGGAAAAGATGAGGAAGGACCCTTCTCTGAAGAGCTGACAGTCCGCAGCAATGTCTTCCAATTGTCGCATTGATGAGAAAGCACAAGATGTGACAGAGAGTGACCAGGTTGTGTGTGGAGGGGCAGCTATTTTAACTGGGCCAGTCAGTGAAGGCCTTGCTGAGGATGTGACTTTGGCCTGAGACTTGGGAGTAACTTTCCAGGTAGAGGGCATGGTCAGCATAAAGACACACACATGGTGACCATCCAGAAAGCAGCAGGAGACCAATTTGGCAGAGATGGAACAAGCTCCAGACAGGCACTGAGAGAGAAGAGGTCACCAGGGCTGACCACTCTGTAGACCATGATGAGGATCCGGGTATGGCTGGGAGCTGGATAAGCATGCTGGTCCTCGGAACAGAGTGTGCAGAATGCATGTTCTGTGTCACATCAAACTCCTCTGGGGAGTCCCCAACCTGAATTCATCAAGGTTAACTTGAGTTCTGTCCTGCACTTGTCTGGGCTGGATGTTTCCTTGGCTCATCATCTGTTGGGGACCCAGCCAGGGCCACTTTAGTCAGAACCCTCTAGGAAGTCATGACTGCACTCACAGAAGCCCCCCTCCAAAGGCCTGTGGTACCTGAGGGAAGCAAAGGGGAGAGAGGGCCATCCCTTCTCCGAGGGCTGTCACTGGCCTGGGCTGGGGAGCCCTTGCTCGTGTAGATCAATTAAGAAGCAACAAAACTCAGTACTAGTAAGATGATTCTGCAAGACATCTCCAGAATATTATGGAAAGATTGTGGAGCTAAAAGTAAAAGATCTGACTGTAAAGTTAGGGGAGATTTGTGACCAGGAGGTAGGGAAGTTAACCCAGCAGGGTGACTGCAAGGGCCAAGGTCAAGAGGTGGCAGGGACTGTGGCAGCAGAGGAAGTGCTGAGAAGCCTGGAACTGCAGGTAGGAACTGGTGGTACTGGGACAGGTGGCCATGTGGTGGTGTGTGGGGGAGGGGAGTTCGTCCTGATCATGAAAGACCTAAAGTGAAAGCTGTCAAGTATTACTCTGACCCTCAGATCTTCTCCCCACCCTGAACCATCTCATCAATCCTTTGACTCCTGTCTCACAAAGGGTAGGTCATAGAAAAGTCTGTGTAAGAGTGACTTCAACCCAAGTACATATTTGTATTCTGTTTTGAGAACAAAGTGTCAATGGCCAATAATGAAGCTCCATGAAATCATCAGGGACCCCAGATTTTCCCTATTTCTGCTACACTATGGATGACTTCTACCCCATGGTCACTTCATTCTCCAAAATGGCTACAGAGCACCAGTTAGAGTGTCTACATTCCAGAAAGTCAGAAAGAGGAATACAATCAAAGCACAAAAACATAGCTTCCCATGTATCTGCTTTCTACCTTCAAATCTTACACAGATGTATTCTGATATGATGGCCTTCACTTCATCTTATAACCTTGACCTAGTACCGAGGAGAGAGGCAGATTCATTTTCCTCTTAGGAAGCCAAGTGTCTATCTAACCTTGGGGTTCTCTTTCCAAGGAAGAATAGGAGACCAGATATGTGTTGGGCAACAAGCAGTTCCTTCTAGACCCCAGATTTTGTCTCTTTCAATATCTTTGAAGGAAACTGACACCAAGTCTCAGCATTGCCTGGAAGCCCCCTCCATTTCCTGACTCATCAACATGACTTTCAACCCAATTCTGAGGCCCACATCTGACCAGGATAAGGAATCTGGTCCTGCAACCTCCTTGAGAACTGTGCATTGAACGAGTTTCACCCCCTGTGACATACAGAAGGGCATAAGAGCATACGAGGACCTGAGGACACACACCCAGTGCCCATTTCCAGCAAAAAGAGAGCTTCAGGAAATTTAAATTACAAGACTTTTTACAAGTGGGACCTTGACAGGAGGACTCTTGATGTGGATTTCTGAATCCTATTATGACAGGAGGACTCTTGATGTGGATTTCTGAATCCTATTTCTGAATCCTAATTATCCTTGGAATCCCTCAATATCCCTTTTTAGCTATCTTTTCCAGTTAGGCTGACCTCAGCAGTGATGATAAACATAGAAAAAATATAGGGAGAGTTTTGTTAAGAAGGAAGTTACAGAATTCCTTCTCAAGTGGACTTCAGTTTTGATTGGGAACCTACTGTCTCAAATAACAACAAAGGGAACAGTTTCAGACACAGCTAGATCCAGGAGATTAAATGGTGTGTTCAGAAAACCCTCCAATTCTTGACTTCCCTATATCTTGGCTTCATTGTCTGGCAGGCTCTGCCCTTGTATTGACAGAGGTGCCCAACACCTCTGGGTTAAATGCTGCCACATGGCAAGCACTTCCAGGAAAAATCCTTACAAAAAGCCTGGGATTCACACAGATTGGATCACCCTATGATCACCTGGAATGGAAGAAACTTGTGGGTCATAACCATCTCATATGGAGGATCCTTCCACAGTCCACCATATCTTCAAACTGGAAAGAAGCCCGCACAGCTGATGATAGAACAAATCCTTCCTCCTGCTGTGCCCAATCAGTTCAGGACTTCTGTCCTGTCCCTGGAAAGCTCTTTTTCAGAGGAAATAAGGGACCCCAGCAGCCTTGTTCTCCTGAAAAACCCACATCAGAACCCTGGACTCTCTGGTTCCCACCTGGGACACCTCTTACCACCCTCCCACCAGGGACTGGGAGCAGCAAGTATCTGCTCAGAGGAAACTGACCACTGAAGCCTGCAGTACAGAGCACTCCGAAGTGTCCTGTGCCCAGGCAGCTGGAATACCTGCCTCAGCCTCCTGGGCACTCTCTGGATGCCATCTCTTGTAAGCTATTGAGAAATGACACCCAGCAATGAAGACCATGGTTCCATGTCATGTCTTTCTCAGCTTCTCTGCAAGCTCTTCTGCTTTTCCAGTTTGTGTGTCCCTCTTCTGCTCATTTCTTTGGCTCTGGATAAATGTTTGGTCCTCACAATAAACATTTCTAAAGCATCTTCACCATACTAGAGTACTGCTGGATTCCTAGGATACAAAGATGCAAACAACAAGGATCTCCATCCAGTTGGGAAAACTGGTTTAAGATAGAGCTGGCTGATCTCACAGGGACAGAGGCTTCAAGGAGCCCCAGGAGGGTTCATGGACAGGGTTCAGGGTGTAGATCCAGCACCCACCACTGTCAGGTGCTACCTTCCATGTAGTGACTCAGGGATTCAAGGTCCTCCCTTCTATTGGCCCCATCACTTCCTAGGGCTGTAGATTCCTGCAGATGCTCTGATTCTGACTGGGAGAGGGAAGAGGAGACAGAGAGGGTGTTGCCTTGGAGATGTCTCTGGGCCAGGACTGTAAGATGCTGGTATCTCCTCCCACCACATCTTCTGGGGGGAGTCTATGACCCACAGCAGCCCCCAGCTGCAAAGCAGGCTCTCAAACAGGTCCCTGGGGTCTGTTGGCATCGTTGTCTGGCATATCCTGCCTCAGACAGTACCAAACCCTAGGTATACCATGATTTTTTTACATATACATACCTAGGATAACATTTGATGTATACATTGGGCAAAATAAGAGATTAACAACAACAATAAACAATAAAATAGAGCAATTATAACAGCAGAGAGTAATAAAATTATCAGTATCACTGCTCTTGCACTTTTGGGGACATTATTAAGAAAAATAAACACAAGCACCACAAGACTGGGACAGTCAATCAGATAACTTACATGACTGCTAAGCAACTAACAGGCAGGTAGTGCATACTGCATGGATATACCAGACATGGAGTGAGTCACACCCCAGGAAGGATGGGATAAAACTGCAGAACATCACATCACACTGTGCAGAACTGCATGCAATTTAAAATGATGAATTTTTTGTTTCTGAATTTTTCCATTTAATTTTTTTCTGACAGTTGTGCATAAGTGAAACCATGGAAAGCGTAGAGAAGGGTGAAATCAATTGTATCCCCACCCCTGCCTCCCTCTCCTGTTTTGAAAAGCAGGGACTTGTTTTGATACAATCATAATTAACACATATTCAGTAAACAACTTATGTCACAAATTCTACCAAGCTCCTTGGTATTAAACTCTGCAGATGGTTTCTGATACAAATATTTATGAGTCTTGTTTCAGTGGCATATGGTTCAAGAGATGAGAGCAACATGGGTGGTGGATCTGATTCCTCTCCCATGTATGCCTCTGCTCCTCCCTGATGCCTCTGGGTTGTCAGTTCCCCTCCCATCTCTGACAACATGCCAGTTGGATTGGCAACAAGCTTGTGGGTGGTCCCCTCCAGAAACCCAGACATGGGCTCCATTGAGGCTCATGACCTTGATAGGAGAGAAGTTTTAGGAAAGGGGGAAACAGAGGAAGGTGCAGAGGAGAGAGGAGGATTCCAGAGGGGCAGGGTGTGTGGAGAATGGGACTGTCTCAGTATCTGTTTCTTTTTGCCTGTCTCCTTCAAATACACCAACATGTATGGATGGATAAACAAGATGGACTCTCTATGTCCAGTGCATATTAATCATAAAAAGGAATGAAGTCACCCATGCTCCATGGATAAACCTTAGAAATACACTAAGAAATTAAAGATAGACACACAGATGTTGTGGTCCAGCCCCAACTAGATGAAGTGTCTAGCATAAACACATTCATGGAGACAGCGTAGCTTGGTGTTGCCCGGGGCTGGAGGATGGAAGACTTGAGAGAGAGTGTAGCAGGTGTGGGGCACACTCTACAGATGGAGATGCTCTGAGACTAGATGGTGGTCATGGATGCACAACTTCATGCTTTCCCAAGACCTCTGACTTCATGCACAGGATGTGTGTCCTGAGTGGGAGAGAAGATTGCTTTGAATGGGTGTATTTAATAGTGTGGGTGTTAAACTGGAACAAAGCATGTCTTTGCAAATGCACCATCACCGGAGTTTATCACACGCTAAACATCACTGTGTCTAGTACAGGGGCACAATGGAGCCATGCAGGGTTAGGTACACAGATCCTAGCTCACCAGACTGGTTACAGACTCTATTGGATTTCACCTTAGAGTAGCTAGCTGCAGAGTCTCCTCAGCCCTCAGATGCTTGCCAGGATGAAGAGAGTCCTAACCTGGGAAGACTATCCCTAATGGGACATTCTGTGCAGAAATGGTCTCTGGTGGCTCTGGGGAGTGCTGATTTTATCTTTTTTATAAAAGAAGTTTTACAAATGTTAGTGGCCATGGACTCCCAGGACCACCCTGGGACTTCCTCCTGATGTGATCACAAGGATGGAAATGTATTTGAAAAAAGCCAGGCTGGAGGGGCTGTGTCCTCCCCAGTGCTGTGTCTCTGACCCCTCCACTCATCTTGAGTACCATCATGTCTTCCTCTGCCCATTACCCTGAGACCATTTCATCTGTGTGTTCTGCTGAAGGGAAAGACCAGCACTGGCCACCTTGGCCACCCACCAGTTACCAGACCAGAGGAGTGTGGACCAGAAGCCCATGAGCTCCCTCCCTAGCCTGTGGATGCCCACTGTTGTAGGTCCCTTGAACATCTGGCAGAGAGGAAGCATTCTTGCTCTTGAAAAATAAACTATTTTCCAACATGACTGGCCTGTTACGTTTGGATGTGAGGTGACCCCCAAATGCTCACATTAGACAATGTAGCAGTGTTCAGAGGTGAAATGATTAGATCACAAGAACCAAAACCTTATTAGAGGGTTAATTCATTTGATAGGCTTGAAGACTACTGTACTGGGTGGCAAATGTAGGCAGGTGGGACACGGCCAGAAGATGGGTCTCTGGGGCATGCCCGTGGGGATTGTATTTTGTCCTGCAAGCTTCTCCCTTTCTCTTTGCTTCTAGTTGCCTGAAATGAGCAGCACTCTTCTGCCACACCCTGCTGCCATGTTGATCTGCCTCACCTAAGGCCCAGAGAAGTTGAGTTAGGCCAACCATCCACTGAAACTGTGAACCCAGGAGCCCAAATAAACTTTTCCTCCTGCAAATTGTAATTATCAGGTTTATGGGTCACAGTGATGAATAGCAGATGAGTGCAGGCCTTTGCAGACAGCCAAACCCTTCATCTGGACTCACCTAGGAAATACTGATGCCTTTTCCTCCCTGAGAGGGACACACAACACACAGAGCTCCACTGGCAATGCGGACCCACCTGTTTCTGTCTTGTAAGCCCCCCTGTGAATCACAGTCCTCGCTATCCCTGGGATGGCTCCAGTTCTGTCTCACAGAACTTCAGAGCACACCTGCATTGTTCCAAATGCTTTGCAGCCTTCACACATTAATGGTCACAATGTCTCAGGGAGGCACACATTCTCACCCCTGCTCCACATCCAAGGATGTGGAGGTGCAGGGAAGTTAAATAAATCACCCATGAAGACACAGTTGGTAAGAGGGGCAGCCAGGATGGGAGTTCTGTGGTTGCTTTCCTAAGCCATTCTGAGAACTGGTCTGCTGAGCAGACTGGACACACTCTCCCCACTGCAACCTGGGGAGGCTCATTCTGTGTCCTGATCTCCATGGATACAGGTTAAACTGTGGCCAAGTGCAGGGAGCTGAGTAAGCACAGAAGCTCTTGACAACTTTAAGGGAGGATGTGGAGAGACTGGAACCCTCCATGTCTGTGGAGTGTGTGGGTGCTTATCAGCCCCAAGGAAAGCTGTTCATCTAATGGAATTGAAGATGTGGAGACTTTAAGGCCCAGAAACACACCTTTGGTGTATTCTCAGCAGAAATGCCACAGGACACATGTCTAAGGAAGCCCACCACAGACCTATGGCAGAGGGAAGACCTGGAGATAATCCAAGAAGCCTCTTACAGCAGGGATATGCCTGCAGTCCACTGTAACTATCAGGATGAAGCCACATCCAGCAAAATCAAACACAAAAGAAAGTACATGAAGTCTGAATTGGGTAAAATTCAAACCTGTGGTCAGCAAGTGGGCTTGGGTGGCAAGGAAACAGAGAATGACAGGAAGCAACTGCCTGAGTCAGGAGTGATGACCTTGGAGACTGTAGTTGGGCAAGGGGACAGAAGATTTCTGGGACCACCTGCATCCTTCAGTGGCACCTGAGTGTTCACTTCACCTGCCTGTTAATGATCACAAAGGCATATCATGCTCTTCCTTGATGTGTGATCTATTGCACAGTTTAAATAAAATACAAAAAATGATGGTCCCTAGACATATCGTGTCCTAGCCCACCTGGTGGATCCTTAATTTTCCACCAGCTATCAATGCCACCCCCTCTGTGCCCAAGTGACTCTAGGCCACTTTGTCCATAACTGCAAGTTTGCTTCTGTTCTACTCAAAAACAGGGTTCCACTTCCACAGAAAGACACTTTGGCCTGCACCTGGGATCAGGGCGTTTAGGAGCTCGTGGCCCTTTCTTTCCAGGGTGGCCTCCCCATGAGCCAGCTCTCCAGCCTCAGCTCTAGAAAAGGACACATTTTCTCCTCTGTGAAAAGAGGACATGTTCAGGACAATGAAAACACTCTGCTTCCCAGGGATGACTGGATTCCTGCAGCTGCCCAGAGAAATCTCCTTTTAAAGATGCCCCTCAGGTTTCTAGCCTGTCTCCACCTTCACTGAGGATGAGGCCATTTTCTTCCCAGTGGCTACAGAGAAGAAAATCATACCTGTGCACCTGCTGCACTCGGGGCTCCCTTCCCAATGCTTAGCTACTTGCTCTTCTTCTTTCTGTTCTGAGATAGGGGCCACTTTTGGTCCTCCTGGCTCGTGTGTGACCAGGGTGGTGGGTGGCTGTCCTGTTGGACAAGTACTCTGTGCCTGACACTGCAGAAAGAACCACAAGTGGCCAGTGCTGCTTTGAGGCACTTTGGGGGAATGTAGCCACCACATTCTTTTGGGTTAGGTTTTATCTGCTTCTCCTGGGCTTTGGTTGGGACATGATTAAAGCCTGAAACAAATGGATACAGCAATCCATCTCCTCACAGCACTGCATCACTGAGCGTGCAGACCTGCTGATTCCCACATGTCCCTCTGTAGGAGGTGTCATTACTTTTGTGGCCATTTTATACATGAGGCTACTGAGGCACAGAGAGTCTCAGCAACTTGCCTGAAGTTACACAGCTACTTCCTGGCAGAGCTGGGAGTTCATCCTACCACTTTGTTAATTATGCTTCCTCTTCATCACTGCTTTCTTCTGCACCTTCCCATCCCAGAGCAGCATGGCAGAGGGGGTGGGGATGATGCTCTGTAAGTTGCACCTGGAGGAGGAGTTCCTCCGTAGGAGGGCACTGCCCTCACCTGGGACCTGTCCCAGTGGAGACCCATCCCTTCCTGAAAGACCTCACCATCCAGGATATCCAGGACTTGAGCTTCACAGCAAGAGAGTTTAGTTTGGTTCCCATGCAGGGGACCAGCTGCAGTGTTCACACAGGTGGGGCTAGAGGGGCAGAAACTCTAAGACAGGGCTAGTTCCTCCACATTCAGCAAATTCTAAATGTGTACTCTGGCAGGAGTTTGACTCTGTCATTCAGTCACTCAAACTTTTCTTCCCACTCTCAGTGTGGGACTGATTTGACAGGCTGATTCAGTTCAAGGAAAGGACCACTTGTCCTCAGGCAGGGGTGGCTGAGCTGCCTGTCTGGCGTCAGGCCTACTGGGTCAAGTCCCAGCACTGCCTCCTAGGAGCTGTGTAGCTCTGGAAAGTTATCAGCCCACTCTATTCAGTGTTCCCCTTTGTACAAGTCCCTGCCCAGCTTGAGGGCTGTCACGGTGACCCTCTCCACTCTCGGGAGGCATCAAACACAGCACTTGGCAAGGGCTGAGCCCAGGAAAACCTGTAGGACCCAGGAGCAGTAACAGCAGCTGTAGCAGTGGTGACAGAGCTGCTGCCTTCTCCCCTGGTCTGTGAAGGAGAATCTTGTGCTGTGCTGGGGGCAGAAACTCCTCTGCAGAGCCACCCCTTGGCACTGCCCTGTGGGCCTCAGGCCCCTCGAGCCCACCCTTTCTGCCCTTCTTCAAGAATTTGCCTGCAGGACCCCTACTCCTTCCCTGTAACCCACACCAGCCACTGTTTCCATGCCTCCTGTCAACCCCCATCTGTGTCTATAATCACTCAGTGGTTACAAACATGCAGTCTTGAAGCCAGATGAAAAGGGGGCTGGAAACCTAGAGCACCCTGGTCTGGTTTGTTCCCTGAGGGGACAGGAGTTCTCCTCATCATTCTTCCCCTGCTGAGGAATCCTCAGGGCTGTCAAATGGAGGAAAGCAGATGTGTATCCAAGCACTTTGTCATTTATGCCACAGTGTAGAGAACCCAAGGCACTGGGATGAGCTGTGCAACAGCCTCAGTTCCGGGCTCTGGGGAAACACCATCATCCCCATCCTCATGGAATCCCAATGATACCAGGGAGAGGAGATGGCAGGCATGAGGGCCTGAAGCAGGAGAAACAGCACTGGGATCAGCATGGCCCATGGGGCCACCAAGCAGGCTGTGATGGGGCAGTTCCTAGTTCTCCTGGGCCACTGTGTGGCTTTGGTTTTTACATGGAGTAAAACCAAAATCAAAACCATGGAGATGGGGCAACAGGTCTGACTTATGTTTTTAAAAGGCCTACTGAGCTACTGATTAAGGAGCAGAGTAAGGGGCCAAGGGAGGCTTGAGGAGCACTGGAAGGGGTTCCCAAGTAGTGCTGGAGGCAGTGGGGTGGCCAGAAAGTCAGGTCTGCCTGCATTGCTAAACAAAACCAAAAGATGGAGGTGCACAGGTTAGTCCAGGTGAGTGTGGTGCCATGGTCTTGGGGACGATCCCATGGAGGCCACTATTGGACTCATGCTGAAAGAGGAGGAGGGATGGTCACCAGGGAGGTGGAACCAAGGAGTCAAAGAGACCTGCAAGTGTGTGGGCCCCAGGCCCTGGGTTTCTGCACTCTTGGTCCCTGGGTGAGGCACAGTGGGTGTGTGGAGCAGAGGGAGCCCAGACCCTGTGCACTTGCAAACACAGTGGCACAACCACATACCTACACACACACACTCATGCACATGCATGGCAAAAAGAAAAAAAAACTACAAGCACACTGTCAAACACACAGAAGCACACACAGATGCACACACAGACACACACACACACCTCTCCACACACACAGAGGCACACACAGATGCATCACACAGACACACAATCAGACACACGTGTGCACATACACACACAGGCACATGCACAGAGGCAGTTGACTGTGGACTGAACCTCTGAAACCATGAGCCAAAATGAACTTTTCCTCCTCAAAGTTGTTCTAGTCATATCTTTTGGCCACAGCAATGAAAAACTGACTAAAACAGGCAGGTTTCAGGTGGTGGCCCAACAATATTTATTTTAGTAACTTTCAACAAGAAAAGAACTACAAATAAGTTCATCACTATTAGTACCACAGACCAGGTTAACTAGAGAGGAGGTATGAGACTGGGAATGTGGGTGTGTGCCCAGGCACCACACTGTGGGTGGAAGTAGGTGCCCAGGCATGGGAAACACTGGCCTAGGTGACCATGAAGGAGCCTTTCACACTGTGGCTTTAAGTCACAAAGGGCCTGATCATCTGGCTGTAGGCAAGTTACCCCAGAGGGGCCCCATGGTGTCCTCTATACCCATCACCAGTCCTACTCTTGAAAGAGGAAGGGATCTTGCAAGGTCACCTCAGACAGCAGGCTATTCCCCACACTCTGGAAGCCAAGAAGCATCCTGAGAGGTGGGGAACCATCCTGAAGGCATTAGACTTGGCATGAGGTGGACTCTGAGCCTTTGCTCTAGCTATTCCCTTATGGACCACTCTTTCCTGTGCTCTAGCTTGGTCCCCTTTTCCTGGATTCCTGCCCACAAGTCACTGGTCTCCACATGCCCCCAGTAACACATGCTGCACCATTCTCCAGCTCACGATGGTGCAGGCTTATCACCTGGACTGGAAGCATTCTATGTATTTGACAATGTATTGGGGTCCCAGCCAGCTCTGTGAGAGAAGGGGTGGTGTCTGGAATGTTCCCCTGCCCTGCTGACTCCTAGCAAGACTCTGGTTTTCACTGAATGAAGAGACAACCCACCACAGCCTGGTCTTCTGCCTCTTCCTACCAAACCTGCTCTTGGTATTATTGTCCAAGCACCCAGAGATGTCTTCCTTCTTCAGGGTGATGTGGGGCATTCATAGTAGGACAGCCTATTTGGAAAACGGCACATGGAGGTGAGCCTCAGTCAACCAGACCCTGTGCCTACACACCCCAGAGAGCTCAAGGGACCCAAGTGGGTGTCCTGGTCAACCAAGCTCCATGTGACCAGGAGTGAAACTCCTGTCCCTCGGGACATCTGGCAGTTATGCTTTTAGGGTTTGCATTCAACAAAAGGATTGACAAAGACAACAGAGTCCTGCCCAGCCACCCAGGGAGGTTGCCCTGCTGGCAGGTCTCCGTGGACACCACGGGTGCACATTTGTTCCCTCCCACTTCCTGGGCAAGGCATCTGTTCTACATCCATGACACAGGATCTGGAGACTTGTGCAGGATGGCATCTTCCCCAGAACCCTGGGGTATTTCCTCTGCCCATGGGAGGTCATGCACCCTGAGGTACCACAGAAGCTCCATGTTCATATATTCACTCCATCTCCACAGGCATCTGTGGGGCATCTGTGCTGGGCCAGGAGGTCTGCAAGGAACTGAGTTGAGTGATGCCTAGGCCTGAACCCATGGGGCTGGTACACTTGGGAGGGGAGAGACACAGATGACACAGAGTACATTGGTTGGGGAGGCAGAGGTGTTCATGTGCCAGAAAGTGGAGAGTATGGAAGGAATGTAACATACGGAATGGGACCTGTGGGGAGGCCTGAGCAGGTCTCAGTGAGGTGCTAGTGGGCAAAGACCTGAGTCGGGAGGGAGGGCTAGCTGCACCTGCCACCTCTTATTCTGGTGACAGTGGATCACTGCTCACCCTGCAATGCCCAGCCCTGAGGAGGGTCATAAGCCCCCACCCTGTGGAAACAACTCTGACCTGTGACTCCCTTTGACTGACAGAGTGAAGGAGGGAAAGTGACCTTGCTCAGGTGGGACTGAGCACACTTGTCCCTAGAGCTGCTCTTGGTCAGCCCAGCAAGATTCTGCCCACAGAGGCATTTGACAAGGTTTGGAGACATCTTTGTTCACCAGGATTTTGGGGGAGAGTACCACTGATTCTAGTGGCTTGAACTAATTTGCTAGCATTGACTATGCACCCCAGATGTGGGGCTTCAGCCACATGCAGTTACCTCCCAGTCTGCAGGTGGGGAGTCTGGGATCAAGGTTGCTTCCTCCTATGACTAAAAAGAATATTTGTGCTGTGCCCCTTGCTGTCCCTGGTGACTGGGCACCAGAATTTGATGCTCGTTTGCCTGGCATCTGCCTGACATTCTCCTTGGGTGCTCATTTGTGTCCAAGTGTCCCCCTTGCATAAGGCCATGAGTCATTTGGATAAGAAACCACTTACTGCAGTATGACCTCATCTTAATAAATCCCATCAGTGACCACCATCTTCTCAAATGCAGTCACCTTTGGAGGAGTTGGGACTTCATCGTGTGAAGGTTGGGGGACAGAGATGCTGCTAAACACCCTGCACTGCTCAGAACAGATGTGCAGAGACTAAAGCTGAGGTTTGGGAGCCCTGTGCAGGAGCCTGGGGTTCTGGGGAGCAGGCGAACAAAGGCAGAGTGGCAGCCCACCTGTGTTGTCTGCAGCCCAAGGGAAAAGAACACCTTTGTTTTCTTGAGTTTGGAAAGAATTCATTTGGTTTTCATGACATATAATCCAATCCATCGGGACAAAAACAGGCTGCCCAGAGCCACTTGTTTGGATTTGGAACCATCCCAAGTCCCAGCAGGATGTAGAGTCAAGATTTGGTGACATCTGCCATTGAGCAGCGAGGGAGAGTGTCCCACTTATCCTCATAATCCCTGTCTTTGACCTACCTCCCCAACTCAGAAAGATGGTTGTCCGAAGTCATAAACACCCAAGATGGCACTTAGAAAGGACCAGAGTGCATAGAATGTTCCCTGCCTCCTGACTGGGAACAGAGCCACCAGCAGGATTAGATGCCAGACTCTCTGATGTCATATCCACAGGGATTGTCCTGCTCCCAGAATGGACCATGCCACACACTTTACTTTATCAACAATTTTGTGGAGAGCAGAGTCTCAGCTTTTCATCTGAAATGCTTTGTTCCTGGCTTAAATTCCTACTATTTCCCCAGAGTGATTTTGGTCTGAAAGTTCCAGTGGAGACACTCTAATGGTCTTTTGAGTAGCAAGGACACTATGGTGGGTGGGGGACAAAAGTAGTGTTGCTCTGGAATCTCTTTGGGCAGGTGAAGCTCTTTCTAGAATGAAGCTAGCCCTGCCTGATGGGAACATGGTGGTCATTTGCCAGGTCTGCAGGGACCATCAGGGAGGACTTGAGCTCTGTGTATTTGGAACAGGGCTTGAAGGAGGGAGAGTACCCTGAGAAACCTAGTCTGGTGTGTCTGATTGAGTAGAGGGACACTGTCCCTGTGCTACCACTTTTAAAGAAGGCTCTGGGATTGACCAGCACTCAGAGGGGACCATGTTACAGGGGGATGTTTGTCAGGACTCTGTTTGCAAGTGACAGAAACCCAAATCTGACAGATGGGAGTGAAGGTGTAGACTGTCTTAGGATGTGAAAGTTTAGGTCTTTATGGCCTCAGGATTTCTGGCAACTTAATTCCCCACCTGCCCTCAAGGCAACTCTTCTAGCAAGGGAAGCCAGTGTGCCAGCAACCATTGGCTCTGATTGGACCAACAGAGGCCACACACTGATCAGTGATAGCAGAAGGGCCAGGCCTAGGTCACATGCCCATCTGTGGACCCCCCTTTAGAGCACATGGATTGAGCATGGAAGGAGCATGGAGGAGGGGCAGTCTGCTGTCACCAGAGATGGAAGAACAGACACTGGACAGTCAGCAGGATGCAGGGCCTGTGGCACAGACCTGGACCTGGGGAAAAAATATCTTCCCTAGGAGGAGTGCTACTGGGGACTGAGGCCTGGACTTGCCACACATGCCAAACCCCTCAAGATGGCTTGTGGCTCTTTAGGAAGTATGCAGGGGCACAGGACTGGATGTGAATGGTTTAAAATCAGCATCTGCTGGGCCCATGGAAGCATTACTGTTCCTCCAAGAGCTGGCTTCCCATGATAAATGCTATTGCTTTATTTCTTGGGGGAACATGCAGTCTGGAGTTGGAGTTGATTGTGCACAGAATAAAACAATTTGCTTTTTATCAGCATCCTCCATGAAACTTGTTTGCAGCCAGCACAGACCTGGGAGGAAAACACCTTTTGTCCCTCCTCCCCTGTCCCCTGTGGGGCCCTAAATCACCTCCTGTCTCAGCACCTCTAAGCCCAGATGAGTGTCCCTCTGCAATCACAAACACAGAGTTATAGCTGCTGCCACTTCCTGCTGATGGCTCCTCTAGGGCAAAAGGGAGCCCACCATGGTGGGGCCACCACTGTTCCCTAAGTTTTCTGGGGCCACCAAAGTCCTCTAAGTCTCCTGGGGCGAGGCCTGGGACCCTTGACTCCCCCAGCCAGGACTCACGGTCTTGCCCACTACCTGGAACTGGGACTGATTCACAGACTCCTGATGAGTTCCATTTGGTTTCTAAAAAATAAATGTCACTAATTCTGACCTAGGGAGTTTCATAGGGGCAGTCTGGATTTTACCCTCTTTTTGAAAACCAGCAAAGTGCAAGAACCCTTCCTGTGGCTGCCCCCAGGGAGCATGGCTTCCCCAACTCTCTGTGTCACCTGGCCTCTGCCTCTCCCTGGGGACATCTTCACTTGGTGTCACCTGCCTGGTCCAATCTACTGCATCCAAGAATGGGGTCCTCAGGGTGGCAGGGTGGCCAGGGTTCAGGCTCCACAAATAGATGGGCACCTTCCAGTTTTAACTGCAAGCTTACTTGAGGCTGGTGAGGTGCTTCTGTGGGACTTGGTTTCCTCATCAGTAAAATGGGCATGTGTGCAGCACCTGTTGGGGCTATGAAGGAGTTCACATGCAGGCAGGATGGGGGGACCCATCCTGCAGGTGGGAGGTTCTGCCAGCGTGTACTGACCCACCAGCCAGCTCCTGTGTTCCTCCAGCCTTCCCATCGTGTTCCTCACCCTCCTGGCTTGTGTGTGGGTTGAAGAGCCTCCAGGAAGGACCACCAAGGCCCCCACCAGAACTGTGAATATTATGGGATGCAACTTAAGAACAGACCAATCACCACTGAGAAGTCCAAATTTGAGAATCTTTATTAAGCCAGCCAACCCACTGTCTCAAACAAGGCCCCCCGAAATGGCTGTTGGGAGAACAGCCCCAACCACAGGGTTGTAGGGGTTCTTATACCACCAATCACATCAATCATAAGTTTCTGTTGCTATGATTCAAAATTGCAAACTAACATAATGAGATCATCAACATAGGGGGAAGTGGGTCAAAATGACCCTTGCCTAGGGAAAAACTAAAGAATGGTTACTAGCATCCACATAATCATCGTTCACATGGTACATTGTTTAGGAGCAATAGGAATCAAAAGAGAGTGATGTTTCAAAAACTAAGCATTGCCATTTTGTATTTCTAATCATGTCATGCTAAGCAACTGATGATGGGCACAGAGGCGGTGTGCTCCCATGGGAGAAGCTAACCAATTGTTGATGGGTACAGTGGTGGGGTTTTCCCATGGGATAATTATTTTCTACATAACATGGAGTCTCAGAGCAAAATTGAATCTGTCCAGTCATTTCACTTATATTGTGGCCCATAACATTCTCCTGGAGCCAGATCTGTCAGCCCTTCACAGTGAATAGAGGGAGGGTCTTTGCAGGCATACAGTGAAGGGTGAGCTCACCTTGTCTAACAGCTGGGCTAGGTACAGGGACAGGCGTCTTCACAAGAGACAGAGGAGGAGAGGGCACAGAGACATGGAGAGGAGGCCCTGTGACAATGAGGCAGAGACTGAAGTGATGGCAGGACACCAGGCAAGTCCTGGGGCCACCAGGGCTGGAAGGGGCAGGGAGTATCCTCACCTGAAGCCTTGGGAAGGAGCCCACCCCCACAGACACCCTGATTTCAGACTCCAGCCTCTGAAACTAGGAGAGGAGAGAGTGCTACTGTTCCAGGAAAGCCAGGTGAGGTGATTATGAGGGCAGCCCAGGAAGCCCATGGAGAGGGAAGAAGGTGACTGCACACAGCCATATATCTACACCACAAGCCACTCATCACTGGGTTCTTCAGGACTTGGACACATCAGAGTGACTCCAGAGTGCCTGGAAAGCATATGGATGCCCCAAACACAACTGTGTGGGAAAAGGGGGCCTTTCTAAGGCAGACAGAGCAGGGGCCTGAAACTCAAGCTTCACAACCCCAAGAAGAGCCCAGAGCAGCCGGCCTTGCTGGAGATGACATGGCCACTTACTGGGAAGGGACTTAGAACCTCTGGCCTCAGCCCAGTTTCTGTAGCAGAATGCACACAAAACCTGTGTGCAGACAGGACCAGCTCCCTGAGATGCCAGCCCAGGTTGCACCCCCAGGGAGAGGACCCAGCAGTGACCATTCAGTCACACCATGTCCCTACCCCCAGGGCTTCCAATGTAGTGGGAGAGAAGCAAGAACCAAGTGAGCAAATCTTCAATGTAGATGAACAGTCCTTATCTATGTGGCCAAACCTAGCTCCTGAGTTTTTTCCTCCCATTAGAAGGATGCAGAGAAAGTGGAGGAACAGAGAGGCTAATTAAATTACCAAGATTGCATAGCTGGTTTGTGCTGGAACTAGACCAGAGAACCCTATACAATATTACCTACTACCCCTCAAGCAAGCAATTACCAGAGGGTTTCGATGTTCTGTTTCACATGGATTAGCTCCTTTAATTCTCCCACAAGAGCAATCCTGTTATCCTCAAGATACAGATGGGAAGAGGCAGGAAACCTAAAGAGGTTAAGTCACTTGCCTGAGGTCAGCAGCCCAGGAGCAGCAAAGCCTAGATTTGAACCAGGAAGATCACGTCCAGATCTAAGCTTGGACTCCCAGTTCCCTGAAGCTTCCAGAATGACTTGCTCAGGTAGGCAAAGTCTTGCTGGGTGTTCTGTTGGGCACAACCTTTCCAGGGGACAGTGCCAATATCACACTGGAATTCAGTGTAGTCTTGGCATCAGGGTCCTTGGGAAATCACATAACCTGTTTCCCAAAGGGAGAAATATCACTATGGTCTGTCCCATGAGGGATTTCAGGAAGAAGGCTATGGGGAGGAACCACCGTGTCATCACGAGGAGGAAGATTCAGGTCGGGCCTGGGTCTGTTGGGGGCAGGCTCTGGTGGGTCCTCCCTCTGTCTGTTTCCCTTGCTGCCCTCAAAGTTTCTGGGCCAAGTACAGTGCTGGGTACAGCTGGCTGATGAATAGATCTGTTTCTTACTCTTCCTTGGACTCTCAAGTCCTGTGGTTTCCAGAGGCTCCTTCCACTGAGCAGACATGGAGCCTCAAGGGGCTGAATGATCCAGGAACCAGCAAGACCAGTTGAGACTGGAGACCCACAAACCTTGGAAGACCAGGTGGTGGATTGAAGCTGGGGTGATCAGCTTGGAGTGCGTTGATTACCTGGTAGGGACATTGATTCATGGCCATTCCTTCCCTTGTCCAAGTTTGGGTTACAGTTCATTTACCCATGGCCTTAAATCATCCCCCACATGCACGAGGAACCTCCAGGTGCATCCATCATGTGCCTGCTGAAACCATCAGCTTGATTAAAACCAAGCGGGAGGAAAAAGGCCCACTGCCTGGCAGGCAGGTGTAGTAGCTCTCAGAACCATTCATCAGAGAGACGGATGCCCACACATGGCTGGCTTAATTTCATGTTTGATTGCTTATGGGTTTTCATTTATAGATAATATAATCAGGTTGACATGCCCCTAATTAGCTGATTTGTGGTCTTTAGGGACAAGCCATTATTAATATTCATCCATTTTTGCAACATGCAGGCAGATGCCTGGCCTGCATGAGCCTATATATCTTCTGCTGGCCTACCCTGCATTTCTGAGTCCTCTCTGGCCTATGGACTCCAGAGAGCATCACCAGCTGCTGACATGGTCCCTCTCCAGGACAAGGGTCTATCATTTGATCATGGCATTGGTATGTGATTTGCCAATTTCTTTTCTTTATTCCCCCCATGTGTCCTTGGCTCAGCTTTCCTTCAGTTACCCTCAATCCCCTTAGATACAAACTGAGAATGCCCATCTCTGGGGACTTCCCAATCTGACCTCTTTCTGTAGTGATGCATCTTTCTAGATCCTGGTTTCCTGGACCAGATTAGTGTTCAGTGGGAGAATTTGCTAGTTCATGTTTTCAGGTTATCTTATCCAAGACTGTTCTGCCTCATGAACTTTTCCAAAAACCAGGGACAAACCTGTGTCTTGTTTTGGAGTGGAATTCTATTTTATGTAAAGCCAGTGAAGTGCTGAAAGTTAAGTAATAACCAAGAGTAATTACTGGTGCCTGCCATTAGGCTCTGCAGGCCGCACACTGAGCCTCTGAGCCACTTCCCTCTGCAGACTGTGTCCCTCCAGACTGTGTCCCTCAGCACAGAGAGGCAGTTGCAGGGCACTAACGTGGCCACAGAATAGCGAATCCATGGGTTCATCCCTACCCCACTGGCAGGGCCCACATAGGACAGGGACAACTGGCCTATCAATAGGCACGTCCATGTCCACATCACTCACTAGCAGACTTCTGCTCCGTATTTGTGTCTTTCCGTGCTTCATCTTCCATGTGTTCAGCTTTGTACAGGTCTATTCAACTTCACTGCCTCCCTGACCACCAAATGACTCCTCTGGAGAGGAGCAGGGTGATTAAAAGAGCACTGGACCAGGGTGAGGAGCTGCAGGCTGAAGCCCACTCCACACTGGCTCTGTTGACTTTGGGGAAGCATCTAACATCTCTGAGACCAAGGTCCTCTTTTCTCTAGACCAGTGATTCTCAGTGTGGGTGGTCTTACTCCTGGGAGACACCTGAAAAAGTCTGGAAACACTAGTCACATCTTTGGGTGCTGATAAACACCCTGCCACAGAGCATTAACATAAATCTAAACTACTCTGGGTTGTAGCTTAGCTGGTAGAGTGCTTGCCTCACATACACAAGGCTCTGAGTTCAAAAACCCTTCGAAATTATAACAATATTATGTAATAAAAAGCTATTTAAAATGTATTAATTGTTTATTTGGGCTAGGGTTGTGGCTCAGTGGTAGAGTCTGGCATGTGTGAGGCCCCTTAGCACCACATACAAATAAATAAAATAAAATGAAGGTCCATTGACAATTAGAAAAAAATTTTTAAAAAGTGTTGTAGTGCATATCCACTTCTCCACCAGGCTTGGGAGACCTTCCAGGCCCTCTGCACTGCTCCACCAACACTCCCTCCCCTTCACAGGAAGGCATCACCCTAAATTGTGTATCGCCATTCTTTGGCATATCCTTCTGTGAGTGCACACCACCCAGCGCTAAGGAATGATGACGGCAAATCAGCCTCCTTTACAGGGCTAATATAAAGAACATCAGTCTGTGACAGGAAGCCTGAGAAGATGTTTTCAATTTCCTATAAAGTAATTCCCAGCTAAGGGAATTACTGTGATTTCCTTAGGTTTCTCTGTTGCCCGCTCAAGCACTCACATTAGAAATCATTCTGCCTTCTTCAACAGATGTAGAAATGAAGACCAGAAAGGTTAAGTAACATTTCCTGGGTCACACAGCAAGTTAGGCCTACACTCACCTCAAACTTCAGTCCTCAGAGTCAACTTCTGCTTCATGCCATGGAGACTGAAGACACCATCAAAGAATTTGAGCTACAGGAGTTAATTGAGTTCAATCTCAGCCTCTCATACCAGTCAGATCAGTAGCTGCTCTCTCTCAGGGTTGTGACAAAGCCCTCCTGACTTTTTTGCCTCCTGCAGTGGTTCCTTCATTGCATGAAGCACATCAAGACAGCAGTGCTCCAGATTTTACTTAGGTTTCTACTAGTGATAAGACAGAGAACAAGCTGTGGCATATATATAAATGGATGAAGGATAGCTCAATGATGAGACTGGAAAGAGACAAAATAAATATCAGAACCAGAAAAGAAATGCTTTGATATTACTAAAATTTTATGAGGAAATAGCAATGACCTCCAAAACAAATTGATTGAGGAAACACTTACAAAAACAATATTCCAGCATAATGAACAGTTCGATATTCCAGAAGTGGAGAATACAATGCAAAATTTTACACTGGAAGTTGAGAGAAAAATGCAAAATAATGGAAACAAAAGTCAAATCATACACTACCAGACTGACTGCTGCCCCATATCATTGTGATGAAAGTCAAACATCAAAATGACATCTAGAACTTGCTTTCCAAAGAGCAAGAGATGGGTGCTTTAGTTCACAGGAAAAGAAGATTTTTAATACATATAACTTAAAAGATAGTAGTAATATTCTTTCCCAAAAAGATTCAAAGTGTGAAATAAAAGACAGTGACCTCAAATATGAGATTAATCAGAATAGAGATACCTGCAGAGAAAGGACTTTGGTTTTAAAACAAGAACTCAGGCAAAATTACCAGCCCCCAGGGGTACAGGTCAGGATATGAAGCCGGAGAAAATCACATGTGGCCCAAGCTGCACAGAGTCTTTATAGGCCAGAATGTGCTGGGGTCCTGCTGAGTGATAGGTGGAGGTAAGGGTCAGTGGAGATTTCCTATCCCTGTTTGGTTGCCCTGTGGTGTGCTGTTCTCTGCCTTATTTGCTCTGCTGTCCCTTATATAGTTGCTCAAATTCCGGCCTAACACCATCTCTCCGAAAAGCAGAGATGGTTAGTGGTGGAGAGGACAGGATTTGAGTCTCTGATCTTTGGCAAGACACTTTGTGTCTATCAGCCTTTGTCCCCATATGTATCAATGACAATCATTTCTTATCATGAGTAATGTGGCGCTACTGAGGAAGTCTGTACCACAGTGAGTCAGTGAGTGCCCAATGGTTAGTAGGTATTGCTTGTTTGTTACACCTAGGTTTTCATATAATCTGGCTAGATTGAAGAAAGAAACCCATGTAGTTGCAAATGGAAAATAAAAATAGACTCTCCCCTTGTATAGTCACATGCATATGTCCTCAGGACACCAGAGTCTTGGAAAGGACACTACTGTGTTCTAGAAGCCATGCTCCTTAGGATCCTTCAAAATGTTCTTAGAAAACAGGTCACCTTTGTGCTGCACTTAACCCTTGTGTCCCTTCTAGGAAATTGAGGAAAGGGGGCAAATGCGAGACTGTGGTCAGATGTAGTTCCTAATCCATCTGCTCCCTGGCTGCTGTCCTCAGACTTCAGTTTCCCCACTCTCCTTTTTTCTGTTCATACTTGTGAAGGGTGGTTCTCAGACACTAATATTGAGGTAGCTCATCACTGGTGCTCTGTAACCAGGCATCAGTTTCCAGTCACAAACCTCAAACCCCAGGGACCTGCTCCCATGATCCTGCCTTAGGTTTTATTTATGTATTTATTTATTTTTGACTAGAAAAACATGATGCCACCAAGAAGTCTTCATCAAATAATTCCTGGGCAACCAGCACTTTTCTGGATGTACTTCCTGTTCACAATCCCTGTCCAAGACTTTCAAATATATGACCTTATTTAATCACCATGCCTGCCCGCAAGTTCTTCTAGGCCAACTCCAAACTCTTCTCCAACAAAATGCTAGCGTTTCACCTCTGGAGTGCTTAGTTGACCACACAAACTCAGCTAATGCTTACCACATGCAGGCAAATGTTTTTGTTCTCTCCCATTCTCTTTCTAGGCCCCATCACAGTATTGCCCCACCTCAGCAGACACCCTAAACTCCAACACTGGAATCAATTTTGTGTAAGGCCCTACTCACAGACCTGACCACAATATGGCAGGAAGCATCCTATACTGCAATCCTCCAGGTCAATTATGGTCTTGGATTCTTCTCCAAAACCATTTTCAGTCCACTGAAAGGGCAGTGGGGATGTTCCTGATGGTGTCTCATTGCCAGGAGTGAAAGAACCATTTGCAATTGTTTCTCATTTACACTTCTAGAAACTTGGCAGGTCATAACCCAAGCACTTCTGGGGGGATATGAAGGGGTGAACCTGCATACGCTGGGTCCAAGACCCACAGTATTCATTTGCCCAGTGGAGCAGTGGTGGTCACAGGTGAGCAGTGAGGGCAGTGTGTAAGCATTTCTCCCAATTTCTCCAAACCTCTCAGGGGGCCTGGAAGCCACTTCTTAGTCCGACACCTGTCAGGCCACACGAGTTATCCCAGGGCAGTTGCTGTATCCCTGCCCTCTCTGGTGCCAGGGCTCTAGGCCCTTGGTGGTCCACAGTGGTGTGGCACATCCTGAAGTAGTGGGTTGGAAAGGCCTTGGGGGACCATCCTGACCATGACCTTGGTGCCAAACCCTGGAGGCCCCTGAGGTGCCCAAGATCCTTAACCCCAGTGCAAGGTAGTGGGTGGCAAAATTTGATCCTGGCAGTGGCAGATGGGTGTGTGGGTCATGAGCTGGGGTGCTGCCTCGGTGGTCTAGTGTGGGCGCAGGCTGGCTGGACTCTGCCTGTAGTGGACCCTGTCATGGGGATGCAGCATCACAAAATTGGTAAGCGCAGACTTCTGGGTCCCCCCTTTGCCTCCAAGTCACCTGGTGGGAGGGGAGTGCTGGTTTATAGGTCTGGAGGTGTTGTGTGGGTGACTGGGTGTGCGTTTAATCCATGTGGAACCCAGGAGAGGGAAACTGAGCTAGCTAGAGTGTACTGTGCTGCAGCTTTTTATTTTCTTCAGCAAAGTCATGTAAAATCTTTAATATATTGTGGTCCACCCTCCATTCTTTAAAAGAACCAGTCCCATTACTCTGATTAAATGTGGGTTGATTAGTCTGAGTCTTTGCACAGCCCTCTTGTTAACTGATGATGAATGACATCTGGTGGACTTCAAATGTCAAGTGCCAGTCACCTGGCCCACACTTTTGGTACTCTGACCTGGGCCTTGACCTCCATGTCCAGAAGGCCTGGTTCCCATCCCCAAGTGGGTGTTGTACAATCCCTGAAACAAAATTTTCAGAGTGCAGAACTTTGAAACTCCTCTGTTTCTCCCTCTGTTAACTACTATTTAGAATTCAGTGAGGTACTCTAAAATAGGAAAGGAGGATCTGCTGATTTCAAATGACCTTTTTAAAACGGAGATGCAATCTCTTGTGCAAGAGCTTGCCCAGCTAAATCTGAATTTCACAACTAAACATATACAAACCTGCTAGGTAGCATGTTTCACAGAAGAACCCTCCTTGGGGGCGGTCTTTAAAACACATTAGTGAACTTGTATTGCTGCTAGCTACTTTAGAAATATGAACTGTAGTATTCATTACCTGTATTCTGAAACACTACTACACTAAGAAACTATGTACTCCAGGTTTGATGGAAGTCACCAGCATTGGCTGTGTCTGGTGTCAGGTGAAGTTGATTTAGGTGTGCCACTGATTTCAATGTGATAACATTTTTAAAGTTCTGAACTCAATTATGATCACACAGCTTAAAAACATAAATCTTAAAATAATACTTATTTGAAGTTTTCTGAGACCTTGTCTCCCTCAGTGTTTCATAAATGCCTTCTTTCATGTTTTACTACATGAAAACAAATTGCTGTATTTCTGATTAACTCTTCCATTACTTGTAAAAATTTTATTTCAGTTATCTGTAATGTTTGCTTAATGATTTAGTCTGTGAGAAAAGAGTTGAGTCATTTTGTAAATTGGAATATGTGGTTTTATGGTTCAATCATTTAAAGTTTTATTTACTTAATAAAATTTTATTTTGAGACAACTATAGAGTCATGTATAGTTGTGTTTAAAAAGAGAATCCTGGGGGTGATCCAAGATGGTAGACTAGAGGGTGACTGCATCTCCAGTTGCTCCAGAACCCAGGATTCAAAAGGGGAGGGATTGAGAGACTCAGACTAAAACAGAACCATGGGATGAGTCTCCCCCACCCGGTGAAGATAGGCCCAGGTGGCAGGCCCAGATTCGGGCAGCTTACTGGAGTAGGGCAGGGCAGCTAGAGACTTTTCCAGGCAGCCCTGGGCACTCCAGCCGTGGGCTGCTCCCAAACAGCCAACTTCTTGGAGCAGGCCCCCCAGTGAAAGCCTTCCACAGAGAGCCAATCCAAGCCATGGAACCAGTAGTGGGCTAGGGGGAGCTTTCTGAGGAAGCACTGCATTATCAAGATACTCCAAGAATTCAGGAGACTGAAGGCTGGGAGGTGATACACTGGAAATCTACAGGGACACTATAAGCCAATAGAGGAAATCTGCAATATCACAGAGTCCCACTGACATCTCACCAATATGAGAAAACAAGGGAAGAAAATGTCTCAAACAAACCTAGATACTATATCAATAAAACCCAATGACAGCACAGCAGAAGAAATGTCAGAAAGGGAGTTCAGAATGTACATAATTAAAACAATCAGGGAACCAAACGAGGAGATGAAAGAGCAAATGCAGGCATTAAATGATTGCACCAATCAACAGTTAAAAGAGCAAATACAGGAAGCAAAAGATCATTTCAATAAAGAGTTAGAGATATTGTAAAATAAACAAGCAGAAATTCTTGAAATGAAGGAAACAATAAACCAAGTTAAAAACTCCATAGAAAGCATAACCAATAGGATAGAACACCTGGAAGACAGAACCTCAGACATTGAAGACAAAATATTTAATCTTGAAAACAGTTGAACAAATGGAGAAGATGGTAAGAAATCATGAACAGAATCTACAAGAATTATGGGATATCATGAAAAGGCAAAGTTTAAGAATTATTGGGATTGAGGAAGGCTTAGAGAAACAAACCAAAGGAATGAACAATCTATTCAATGAAATAATATCAGAAAATTTCCCAAATCTGAAGAATGAAATGGAAAACCAAGTACAAGAGGCTTATAGGACTCCAAATATACAAAATTACAACAGACACACACCAAGGCACATTATTATGAAAATACCTAACATACAAAATAAAGACAGAATTTTAAAGGCCACGAGAGAAAAGAAAAAAGTACATTCAGGGGGAAACCAATAAGAATATCAGGAGATTTTTCAATCCAGACCCTAAAAGCTACAAGGGCTTGGAACAACATTTGCCAAGCCCTGAAAGAAAACGAATGCCAACCCAGAATCTTATACCCAGCAAAACTTACTTTCAGATTTGACGATGAAATAAGATCCTTCCATGATAAACAAAAGCCAAAGGAATTTACAAAAAGAAAGCCGGCATTACGGAACATTCTCAGCAAAATATTCCATGAGGAAGAGATGAAAAACAATGATGCAAATCAGCAACGGGAGGAACTAGCCTAAAGGAATAGCCACATAAAGGAGAAACCAAATCATGTCAAAAAACAAAAATGAGTCAAATGACTGGGAATACGAATCATATCACAATAATAACCCTGAATGTTAATGGCCTGAACTCATCAATCAAAAGACATAGACTGGCAGATTGAATTAAAAAGAAAAATCCAACAATATGCTGCTTGCAAGAGACTCATCTCATAGAAAGAGATACCCATAGACTAAAGGTGAAAGGATTGGAAAAAACATACCATGCACACGGACACAGCAAAAAAGCTGGAGTATCCATCCTCATTACAGATAATGTGGACTTCAAGCCAAAACTAGTCATAAGGGATACAGAAGGACATTACATACTGCTTAAGGGAAGCATAAATCAGCAAGACATAACAATCATAAATATCTATGCCCCAAACATTGGCTCATTCATGTTCGTCAAACAAATCCTTCTCAATTCCAGAAATCAAAAAGACCACAACACAATAATACTAGGCGATTTTAACACACCTCTCTCACCACTGGATAGATCATCCAAACAAAAATTGAATAAAGAAACCAAAGATCTCAATAACACAATCAACAATTTAGACTTAACTGATTTATATAGAATATACCATCCAACAAAGAACGAATACACTTTCTTCTCAGCAGCACATGGATCCTTCTCTAAAATAGACCATATATTATGCCACAAAGCTAATGTTAGCAAATACAAGAAGATAGAGGTACTACCTTGTACTCTCTCAGATCATAATGAATTGAAATTAGAAATAAATGACAGAATAAAAAACAAAAACTTCTCCAATTCCTGGAGATTAAATAATACACTATTATATGACAAATGGATAAAAGAAGACATCAGGAGGGAAAAACAAATTCTTAGAAGTAAACTAGAATAAAGACACATCATATCAAAATCTCTGGGACACTATGAAAGCAGTACTTAGAGGAAGATTTATTTCATGGGGCGCTTTCAACAAAAGAAGTAGAAATGAACCAATAAACGACTTTACACTACAGCTCAAAGCCCGAGAAAAAGAAGAGCAGACCAACACCAAAAGTAGTAGAAGACAAGAAATAGATAAAATCAGAGCTGAAATCAATAAAATTGAAACAAAAGAAACAATTAGAAAAATTAACAAAATAAATAGTTGGTTCTTTGAAAAAATAAATAAAATTGATAAACCTTTAGCCGCACTAACAAAGAGAAAGAGGGAGAAAACTCAAATTACTAAAATTCGGAATGAACAAGGAAATATCACAACAGAGACGAGTTAAATACAAAACATAATTAGAAGCTATTTTGAAAATCTATACTCCAACAAACCAGAAAACTTTGAAGACATCAACAAGTTCCTGGAGACATATGAATTACCTAAACTGAATGAGGAGGACATACACAACTTAAATAAATCAATTTCAAGCAATGAAGTACAAGAGGTCATCAAAAGCCTACCAACAAAGAAAAGTCCGGGACCAGATGGGTTCTCAGCTGAGTTCTACTAAACCTTTAAAGAAGAGCTCATTCCAATACTTCTCATAGTATTCCGTAAAATAGAAGAGGAGGGAACCCTCCCAAACTCATTCTATGAAGCCAATATCACCCTGATACCTAAACCAGACAGAAACACATCAAGGAAGGAAAATTTGAGACCAAAATTCTTAATGAACATCGACGCAAAAATTCTCAACAAAATTTTAGCAAATCACATACAAAAATATATGAAAAAGATAGTGCACAATGATCAAGTGTGTTTTATCCCAGGGATGCAAGGTAGGTTCAACATCAGGAAATCATTATATTTCATTCAGCATATCAACAGACTAAAAGTTAAGAATTACATGATTATTTCAATAGATGCAGAGAAAGCATTTGATAAAATACAGCACCCCTTCATGCTCAAAACACTAAAAAAAAAAAATGGGGTAGTGGGAACATTCCTTAACATTATAAAGGCCATCTATGTTAATCCCATGGTCAATATTATTCTAAATGGTGAGAAACTGAAAGCATTCCCCCTAAAAACTGGAACAAGGCAGGGATGCCCTCTTTCACCACTTCTATTCAACATTGTTCTTAAGATTCTAGCCAGAGCAATTAGAAAAATGAAAGAAATTAAAGGGATACAAATTGGAAAAGAACTCAAACTATTTCTGTTTGCTGATGATATGATTATATATTTAGAGGAACCAGGAAATTCACCAGAAAACTCTTAGAACCCATATGTGAATTCAGTAAAGTAGCAGGTTACAAGATCAATGCTCATAAATCCAATGCATTTTTATACATAATTGATGAATCTTCAGAAGGAAAAATTAGGAAAACTTTCCCGATCACAATAGCATCGAACAAAATGAAATACTTGGGAATCAATCTCACAAAAGAGGTGAAAGACCTCTACAATGAGAACTACAGAACACTAAAGAAAGAAATTAAAGAAAGCCTTAGAAGATGGAAAGATCTCCCATGTTCTTGGATATGAAGAATTAATATTGTCAAGATGGCCATACTACTGAAAGTGCTATACAGATTCAATGCAATTCCAATTAAAATCCCAATGATGTACCTTACAGAAATAGAGCAAGCAAATTTGAAATTCATCTGGAAGAATAAGAAACCCAGAATAGCTAAAGCAATCCTTAGCAGGAAGAGTGAAACAGGGGGTATTGCAATACCAGTTCTTCAACTCTACTACAAAGCAATAGTAACAAAAATGGCACGGTATTGGTACCAAAACAGACAGGTAGATCAATGGTACAGAAAAGAGGACATGGACACAAACCCAAATAAATACAATTTTCTCATACTAGACAAAGGTGCCAAAAATATGCAATGGAGAAAAGATAGTCTCTTCAACAAATGGTGCTGGGAAAACTGGAAAACCATATGGAACAGAATGAAATTAAACCCCTATCTCTCACCCTGCACAAAACTGATAACAAAATGGATCAAGGACCTTGAAATCAGACCAGAGACCCTGCATCTTATAGAAGAAAAATTAGGTCCAAACCTTCAACTAGTTGGCTTAGGATCAGACTTCCTTAACAGGACTCCCATAACCCCAGAAATAAAAGCAAGAATCAATAACTGGGATAGATTCAAACTTAAAAGCTTTCTCTCAGCAAACGAAACTATCAATAATGTGAAGAGAGAGTGTTCAGAGTTGGAGAATATCTTTGCAACTAATACTTGAAATAGAGGGCTAATTTCCAGAATCTATAAAAAACTCAAAAAAATCTACACCAAGAATACAAATAATCCAATCAACAAATGGCCTAAGGAAATGAACAGACGCTTCACAGAAGAAGATGTACAAGTAATCAACTGATATATGAAAAAATGTTCAACATCTCTAGTAATAAGAGAAATGCAAATCAAAACTACCCTAACATTTCATCTCACCCCAATTAGAATGGCGATTATCAAGAACACAAGCAACAATAGGTGTTGGCGAGGATGTGGGGAAAATGGTACACTCATACATTGCTGGTGGGGTTGCAAATTAGTGCCCCACTCTGATAAGCAGTATGGAGATTCCTTAGAAAGCTTGGAATAGAACCACCATTTGACTCAGCTATCCCACTCCTTGGCCTATACCGAAAGGACTTAAAGTCAGCATACTACAGAGATACAGCCACATCAATGTTCATAGCTGCTCAATTCACCATAGCCAGATTGTGGAACCAATCTAAATGCCCTTCAGATGATGAATGGATAAAGAGACTGTGGCATATATATACAATGGAATATTACACTGCCATGAAGAATGATAAAATTATGGCATTTGCAGGCAAATGGATGAAATTGGAGAATATCATGCTATGTGAGATAGGCCAATCTCAAAAACCTAAAGGACGAATGATCTCTCTGATAAGCAGATGAGGACATAAAATGGGGGATAGGAGAGTTTAGCATTAGGGTTAGGCTTAGGTTTAGGGTTAGGGATAATGAGGGTGGTAAGAATGGAGGAAGGAAGGACTGTATAGAGGGAAAAGAGGGGTGGGAGGAAGGGAAAAATAACAGAATGAATGAAACAACACTGCCCTATGTAAATTTATGATTTTAATTAAAAAATATATAAAAAAATAAATAAAAAAATACAAATAACCCAATCAACAAATGGGCTAAGCATATAAACACATGCTTCAAGAAGAAGATCTATAAGCAATCAACAAACATATGAGAAAATGTTCATCATCTTTAGTAATAACAGAAATGCAAATCAAAAGTACACAAAGATTACATGTCACCCCAATTAGAATGGTGATTATCAAGAATACAAGCAACAATAGGTGTTGGAGAGGATGTGGGGAAAAAGGTACAAGCATACATTGCTGGCGGGGATGCAAATTAGTGCAGCCACTCTGGAAAGCAGTGTGGAGATTCCTTAGAAAACTTGGAATGGAACCACCATTTGACCCAGCTATCCCACTCCTTGGCCTATACCCAAAGGACTTAAAATCAGCATACTACAGTAATGCAGCCACATCAATGTTCATAGCTGCTCAATTCACAATAGTCAGATTGTGGAATCAACCTAGATGTCCTTCAATTGATGAATGGATAAAGAAACTGTGCTATATATACACAATGGAATATTACTCAGCCACAAAGAATGATAAAATTATGGCATTTTCAGGCAAATGGATGAAATTGGAGAATATCATGCTAAGTGAGATAAGCCAATCTCAAAAAACCAAAGGACAAATGATCTCGCTGATAAGCGGATGATGACACATAATGAGGGGTGGGAGGGGGCAAGAATGGAGGAAGGAGGTACTCCATAGAGGGAAAAGAGGGGTGGGATGGGTGGGTGGGAAGGAAAAAATAACAGAATGATTCAAACCTCATTACCCTATGTAAATGTATGATTATGCAAATGGTATGCTGTTACTCCATGTACGAACAGAAACAACATGTATCTCATTTGTTTACAATAAAAATAAATTAAAATTAAAAAAAGAGAATCCTCTGCCTACTTTATATAGAGCCACCCAGAAGCTCATATTGTGACATTAAAGATGATATAACTGAAGTACTATTTCCATCACAAGAGCAAACACCTCATGCTGACCTCTTAATCACACCTATTTTCTCCTGATGATCTCCCCACTATTCATGGTCACTATTAAGCCATTTCCACTTTTATAAATTTATCACTTCAGAAAGTTTTAAACATTGAAATGCTACTATGGAACTTTTACTGATTTAAAAAATAGTGTAATTATTTGGTGATTCATCCAGTTTGGTGTGTATATCAGAAGGCTACCACATATAGAAGCATCACACCTATAAAGAGCTGAATACAAAACAGCAGGAAAAGGGAGGAGGGAAACCCAGGCATCTGAAGGACACAGCTGTTATAATTTTCTTAGATGATGTGTCAGCAAACATGTTTCTCAAAGAACCAGATAGCAAAATGCTAAGTTTTGCAGTTCTCTGGTCTCTTCCACAACTTTTGAACTCTGCCCATAGAGCTAGAAAAGAATCTCAGCCAAGATGTAAGCAAATCAGTAATGTAGTCCAATAAAATTTTAACTGAATAAACACAAGACAGGCAGATGGTAGGATCACCGGTACATATATTTCTTGGGCAGTAGTTTGGATAGTAGTAGTAGTAGTAACAAAAGAAGTAGAAAAGTACTAGTAATTATGATCTGCATTCTTGTAGGAAAGAAGAAAGAACAAGATATGGGTGGACAGTTAGCAAGCAATACATAGCTCGTAATTGAATCAGAGGCACAACTTAAATTGAAGCCGTTGATAATTGAGCCTGTACTTTCAAACATGGCCTTATTGCTTCTAAAAAGTTCACCTTATTATCCAGGAAGTTGGGACATGGAAGATCCACTCAAACAAACTGAGATTCCATAGAAGAAGACAAATTTTTAGATGGCTAAGACTTTCTAAAAGTCAGAGTTGTGGAAAGCAAAAATAAAATCTATCTATTGGTTCCTGTGCATCATTAATATACTTGCTTACAGTAATACCAGCAGCAGATTTGGCATCTGCTGAGCACTTATGAAGTGCTTACCTTGTCTCATTATTCTTCATATCACCCCTATGATACACTGAAAATTGACTTCTCTGATACCATATTATGTGTAAGAAATAAAGTCCAAACAAAAGTGATTTGCCAAAGACCATAAAAAACAAGAGGAGGTAGAGCTGAGATGTGAACATTAGTTTGTTGTCTTGGCCTAGGCTCTGCACCAATAGACTTTATTGACAATAGCTTCCTGTTTATTTTACTGCACTTTAGGACATGAGGAAGGTACATCAAATCCCTAGGGAATACTCAGAAGCCTCTGCAGTTTTGAAATAATTATATGTTGAACTTGAAGTGCACAGCATCAAACAGGAATCTAGTACAATCTAGGGCAAAGTAGACTGAACTGGTTACCATACACTCACACACACTCAGTGATTGTGTTGTTACCATAGTAATCATCTATTGTCTTAAAGCTCTTAATACACTGCCTGTGCCACAAAGAGCTACACATAGTTTCTAGAGGAGTTTGTCTTTCAGAACCATCTTGTCTTTGGGAATAAAATGTTTTCTCATAGTGTTAGCAGACTTCTTGTTTCTCCTCCCATTTCCTCACTCTAAGTTCTTGAATAACTGCAGATTCACAAGCAGTTTTAAGTAATAATAATTCACAGATCCTGTGTCTCCTTTATACAATTTCCTGAAGTGATAGCAGTCTGTAAAATCATCACTGGACACTCGACCAGAAGGCTACTCTGAAAAAATCAAGGCAGAGAATTTTCATGGCCACAAGTCTCCTTTGATCTACCCTTCTATAGTTCACTCAACTTTGGAACTTCCCTACTTCACTAATCTCAAGTAACCTGTCATTTGCTAATTTCAATAATGTTCTATAAATGGAATCAACAGCAAATTCTTTTAGTAGTGACAATAATGTTACTAAAAGAAATGCTTTGAAAAGAAATTAAATTCTGTTCACACAATATTTCTTCCTTGATTAGCATTTTTAGGATAGTTAGCTAATCTTAGATTTTTTTTACTTCCCATATTTCCTTTTAGATGCAGAACCTTTGGCTGTAGTAAAGAAAAGACATAATTACAACAGGACAAGCATTGTAATGCCCACAAGCTATAAACAGGCAGGGTGATGAAACATTGTAGTTTGCCCAGGGATGAAGAAAACATTCACTGCTAACTGAAATAATCTGGGACAAACTAGACTGGGCTGTTTGCCATATAATCACACACATAACCTCTAGACTTATGGTCTAAACAGTCTTTCTTTCTTTCACATATCCTTTTTGGTGATATATGAATACCTGAATACCAGCAGAAATTTCTAATCAAACAGCTTCACAGTAAAGCAAAAATCCATGAGACCAAGGAGATAAGTCTCAAGCATAAATCCTATTCTTAAACATTTTCTTTAATTAAAAATGTTAAAAGGAAGAAAGGTATGTATGAAACAAGTTTCAGCTCTATTCTCCACCTAAGCTACTGCACTTAGAGACAAAAATATGGAAGTTCATTTTTCTGATGTAAGATATTCTATTTTCATTACAAATCATACACTAAAAATCACTATCATTTTACTTGAGACTCAGAGAAGGGTCAAAGAATTTTAACCCTCTAATAAGTTTTAAAACACTGGAACAACATAATCTAATTATTTAATTATCAAATTAAACTGTAACCTCTAATTATCAAAATCTGAAGTGAAATCATTGATGCTTACACTTCATCTATGTAGTCACACAACTTGCAGGTAGATTACATAGCTTTAACATGTTAGCATAAGACACATGTGGAGGACACAGACAACAAAACATTTGTTGTTGCTTCTGTGTACATAGACTGTGAGTGTAGGACCCTACCTTCAGCAGTCATCATCACCACATAATATCTGAGAATCACAAGAAAGATGATCTGGATCACCAGTACTATCCCTGTCTGCTAAAACAGGGCCTTGATATGGACAAACAACATCTAGGACAGTTGTCACCAAAAATAGGTTTTACTTTTAAGGTTACTGTGTCAGACAAGAAAAACAAGCAAGAAGGGGTCCTTCTCAGTCCCAGTTTCTAACCAAGAAACATTCCAGGAATTTTCTATAAACGTGTGATCCTCCTGCCTCAGTCCCCTGAGTGACTGGGATTACAGATGTGTCCCACCATGCCTCATTCAGAAAATACCTTTAAAACTTGCACAACTTACAACTCATCTCACAGCATTTATTTCATTACTACCTCATCAATTTATTTCTACATACCCTTGTGAAGAATATGGATTCTTGTTCACAAAAGGATTAAGGCAATAATTCTTCCACCTATTGATGCTGAGGGGAATCAAATACACAAAGTAAAACTTTGCTTTCTTAGAGTTGCTTGAACTAACAATAGAATATTTCCACCATTGGCCCTAACATTGTTATAACACTCAAAAATGTAATATTAGAGCAAGCCCTCCTCTGATCCCCAGGGAATACATTCTAAGGTCTTCAATGGATATCTGAAAACATGAACACTACCAAATCCCTCACAGTGATTTTTCCTAGTTAGACAAAGAGTACTGCAGTTAAATCATTCTTCAAGTTTTATGCTCTGTTACCTCCTTTTCACCACTATCCATATGTTTTGGGGTCATTGTTAAGTAAAATAGGCTTATTTGAACACCAACATGTGATACTGAAGTAATCTGATAACATAGAGGTAGCATATACAGTATGGAGACACCAGACGAAAACATGATTCATGTCCTTAGAGAAATGGAAGATTTCATTGTGAAAGTCTGTCATGTGCCCAAAGCCACAAGCTGTGATGTGTCAGAGTAAGGATTTGAACCCAAGCAGTCTGTTGTCCAAGTTCACATTCTAAGCTACCACTTTGATCATTGCCTCTTTTCAGCACTTACTTATTATATATTTCTAAAGAGGTGAAGAAGAATAGTAAGATAAAATTGGGCTAAATCAGGGACATTTTTCATGAGCAATTCAGAAATAGTATTTTTACTTTAAATTTAATCACAAGATGCTATTCAAAAATTCCATGACTGCCATAATTCTTGGTTTTGCACAAGATCAAGATATGGCTAAACTGTTCTCAGTGCATGCAAAATTATTCAAATTCATAAAGAGTAAAGCCATGGATGTTGTCAAAAACCCATGCACTGTATATTACTTCAAAATGTTGAGAATGAACAAATCGTTGAAAAAAAATTTCATGGTTTCTGGAGCTAGAGAGAGATTATAAAAGGGAATGGCTACAAATGGGTACAGGGTTTTCTTTCAGAGTAAAGGAAAAATTCTTATAGACATTGATATAGGTGCACAACACTGTGGATAAGCTAATTCCCTAGCTTTGGAACTGGACACTTCACAAAGGGATTTCATGGTGGATAGATTACATCTCAATAAAGCTTGTATTAAAAAAAAAAAAAAGAGTACATGAGATGAACTGTTCTGAGGCAGCTATAGCCCACTCACTAGACCACATGCTCTAAAGAGTGATGCCTTTTTATTGCTTTTTTATCTGCAGAGACTAGAGTTGCATCAGTGTGGGACTTACAGACTGAATAAAGACTGGTTATTGGGGATGGTCTTTGAAGGAAACACTCAGGTCATTAAAACTACCTAGGCTTTGGTCAGCTCTGATTATCACAAAGTATGAGCCCACCTTAGACATGATTTTACAGGTATGAAATTTGGTAATTCACAAAAACTCCCACATCTGTCCCAGTTATTTGATAATTATATACACATACAAAATTTTTATGAGGTGGAGAGAGCAGTTCACTATCTCTGAACTTCACAAAGGGAGAAAAGAAACTTCCTAGAAATTAGTAGTCTGCCCTGGGACCAGGCTGAATATGGTATCACAACAGCAGAGGCTAGGCACAAATTACATTTTGCCACATTGCCACTCTTGTGGGTAAGTGGAGATGAACCATGTTACAAGCATTCACAAAAATAACCAGAAAGTCCCATTCAAGGTTTGAGGTTTATCCCAAGATCCACCTCTAATATCCTTTGTCTTTAAATCACCTGGTCATTTTCTTTCCCTATCTAGTTATCCACAGCATCTGTTTGATAAGGCTTCCTCTATTTTCCTTCATAGTATGCCATGAAGAAAGTGAGTGGTCATGCAGAGAGCTAAGAAACATGATTCCACATCATTTGCATGAGTTGCATGTCTCCCACCCATGCTTCCAGGTTCCACTCTCCTAAGGAACTACCAGGGCCATCCAGACCTTATCAGTGCCCCATCAAACAAAAAGATGTGTTTATGTTAGAGAATCACAAGACAGCTGTGTACTCACTTCACATGTAAAAAGTGAAATCCCCAAAACATTAAGTTAGGATTTTCTAGATCAAAAAATGACTGAAGGTTTCAAGATGGCGGCCTAGAGGGTGGCTGCATTTCATGTTGCTCCAGGACTCAGGATTCAAAAGAGGAGATATTGAGAAGCTTGGGACCAACTCAAAGCAGCCGGGTGACTCTCACCCCTTGGGAAGACGTCCCGGATGGGGCGGTGGTCCCGGAACGCAGGAAACTTTATGAAGTAGAACTGCCAGCGAGACGCCCCTCCCCCCGCTGGAGCAGTGAACTCGGACAACTGGGAGCATCGTAAAGGAGGCCGCTCGGCACAGCGCTGGGACTCGGAGCAACCACTGGGGCTCCGGCGGCTGCCCAGGGAAGGAGTGGCGAGGAGAGTTGTGTGGACTCAGAACACCGGGACCTGCCCTGAGGAGGAGGAGGAGGAGCGTGGCCACTTGGATTCTGAGTGACTGCACCAGAGCTACAGGCGGTTGCCAGAGGAAAAGCTGCACAGCGAGCTGTTTGGAATCAGAGCGATGCTTCTGAACCCCAGGGCCTGCCCTGAGGATGAGGAGGAGGAAGAGGAACGCGGCCGCTTGGATTCTGGGTGACTACGCCAGAGCTACAGGTGGTTGCCAGAGCAGGGGCTGCGTGGCGAGCTGTTTGGACTCAGACCACTTCTGAACCCCAGGGCCTGCCCGGAGGAGTAGTAGTAGGAGGAGGAGGAGCGTGGCGGGTCGTTTGGACTCGCAGTGACTGCATTAGCCCTCCAGGCGGCTGCTCAGAGGAGAAGGCGAGTGGTGAGTTGTTTGGACTTAAAGTGACAGCTCCTGAACACAGGGGGGCTGCCTGGAGGAGAAGCGTGGTGGGACGCTTGATCTTGAGTGGCCGCACCAGAGCTCCAGGCAGTTGCCCAGAGGACCCGTGCTGCGGGTCACGTGGACTCAGAGCCACTCAGAGCGACCGCTCCTGAACACCCGGGGGGTTATCTGGAGAAGGAGGAGGAACGGGGAGGGTCACTTCGACTCGGAGTGATTGATTGCCCAGGGCTACGGGTGGTTGGTGGAGGTGGAGGCACGCAGTGAGTTTCTTGGACTATTAGTGACCCCACCGGAATACTGGGCAGCTGTCTGGAGGAAGAGGCGTGTGGCGGGTCTCTGGGATTCAGAGCGATTGTACAGGGCCCCAGGTGGCTGCTCAGAGGAGGGGCCGCATAGCCAGGCAATTAGGTGCAGAGCAGGGTCCCAGAATCTAGGAGGCTTCTTGGTGGAAGAGCCGCACAGAGACAGGCTTAGGGCGGAGCGAAGGTTCCAGGCCTGTGGGCAGACTCTCTGAGGAAGGGCAGCCTAAGGAGAGTCATCTGCAAAGGGTGAGGCTCCCAGGCCCAGGAGGTAGGGCCGGGCCCCTGGGAACTTTGCAGAGGAAGGCAGCCCAGCCCAGGCGGTAGCAGTAAATTGAGGGGAACCTCTAGGAGGGAACTGACCAGCGAGACCTCCCCACCGGGTGAGTCTTCCCTGCTAGGTGAGGTTTCCCCACAAGGACGGTAAAACCAGAGACTCAGGCCCAAACAGGCCTTGCCTCAGCCCACAGCCTAGGTCCCCTTTGGATGACCATTGGTCAACAAGTGGAGGCACCTCTGCCCACTAGCAGGGATTATACCCCACCTGAAGGCCACCACTCCTAGAGAGGCAGCTTCCTTGTGGAGCACTGCATTATCAACTTCCTCCAAGACTTCAGCCTACTGAAGGCTAAGGGGGGATATATATAGAAATCTTCAGGGACATTGTAAGTCAATAGAGGAAATCTGCAATATCTCAGCAGTCCTCTGATACCTGAACAATATGAGAAAACAAGGAAAGAAAATGCTGCAAACAAATCTAAATGTTACATCAATAAAACCCAGTGACAGCATGGCAGAAGAAATGACAGAAAACGAGTTCAGAATGTACATAATTAAAATGATCAGAGAAGCAAACGATGACATGAAAGAGCAAATGCACACACTGAATGATGAGATGAAAGAGCAAATGCAAGCATAGATTGATCGCAGCAATCGACAGTTAAAAGAGCAAATACAGGAAGCAAAAGATCATTTCAATAAAGAGTTAGAGATATTGAAAAAAAACCAAACAGAAATCCTTGACATGAAGGAAACAATAAACCAAATTAAGAACTCCATAGAAAGCATATCCAATAGGATAGAACACCTGGAAGACAGAACCTCAGACATTGAAGACAAAATATTTAACCTTGAAAACAAAGTTGAACAAACAGAGAAGATGGTAAGAAATCAGGAACAGAATCTCCAAGAACTATGGGATATCATGAAAAGGCCAAATTTAAGAATTATTGGGATTGAGGAAGGCCTAGAGAAACAAGCCAAAGGAATGAACAATTTATTCAATGAAATAATATCAGAAAATTTCCCAAATCTGAAGAATGAAATGGAAAATCAAGTTCAAGAGGCTTATAGGACTCCAAATACACAAAATTACAACAGACCCACGACAAGGCACATTATAATGAAAATACCTAACATAGAAAATAAAGACAGAATTTTAAAGGCTGTGAGAGAAAAGAACCAAATTACATTCAGGGGGAAACCAATACGGATATCAGCAGATTTTTCAATCCAGACCCTAAAAGCTAGAAGGGCCTGGAACAACATTTTTCAAGCCCTGAAAGAAAATGGATGCCAACCAAGAATCTTATACCCAGCAAAACTTACCTTCAAATTTGACGATGAAATAAACTCCTTCCATGATAAACAAAAGCTAAAAGAATTTACAAAAAGAAAACCAGCATTACAGAATATTCTCAGCAAAATATTCCATGAGGAAGAGATGAAAAACAAAGAAGCAGATCAGCAAAAGGAGGAATTATCCTAAAGGAATTGTCAAATAAAGGAGGAAACAAGTTGTGTCAAACAAATAAACAAAATTTAAAAAATGAACCAAATGACCGGGAAACCAAATCATTTCTCTATAATAACCCTGAATGTTAATGGCCTGAATTCATCAATCAAAAGACATAGACTGGCAGATTGGATTAAAAAGAAAGATCCAACAATATGTTGCCTGCAAGAGACTCACCTCATAGAAAAAGATACCCATAGACTAAAGGTGACAGGATGGGGAAAAACATACCATGCACATGGACTCAGCAAAAAAGCTGGAGTATCCATCCTCATTTCCGATAATGTGGACTTCAAGCCAAAGTTAGTCAGAAGGGATAAAGAAGGTTATTTCATATTGCTTAAGGGAAGCATAAATCAGCAAGATATAACAATCATAAACATCTATGCCCCAAACAGTGGCTCATCCATGTATATCAAACAAATCCTTCTCAATTTCAGAAACCAAATAGACCATAACACAATAGTACTAGGTGATTTTAACACTCCTCTCTCACCACTGGACAGATCTTCCAGACAAAAATTGAACAAAGAAACCATAGATCTCAATAACACAATCAATAATTTAGACTTAACGGACATTTATAGAATGTACCATCCGACCAAGAGCGAATACACTTTCTTCTCAGCAGCACATGGATCCTTCTCTAAAATAGACCATATATTATGCCACAAAGCTAATGTTAGCAAATACAAGAAGATAGAGACACTAGCATGTATTCTATCAGATCATAATGGATTGAAGTTAGAAATAAATGAAAGAGTAAAACACAGAAACTATTCCAACATCTGGAGATTAAACAATATGCTATTATATGATGAATGGATAACAGAAGATATTAGGAAGGAAATTTAAAAATTGTTAGAGGTAAATGAGAACAAAGAAACATCATATCAAAATCTCTGGGACACTATGAAAGCAGTACTTAGAGGGAAATTTATTTCATGGAGCGCATTTAATAAAAGAAGTAAAACTCAACAAATAAATGACCTAACACTACACCTCAAAGCCCTAGAAAAAGAAGTACAGACCAGCACCAAAAGTAGTAGAAGACAGGAAATAGTTAAACTCAGAGCTGAAATCAATGAATTTGAAACAAAAGAAACAATGCAAAAAATTGACAAAATAAATAGTTGGTTCTTCGAAAAAATAAACAAAATTGATAAACATTTAGCCACACTAACAAAGAGAAGACGAGAGAAAACCCAAATCACTAAAATTCGGAATGAACAAGGAAATATCACAACAGACAGGATTGAAATACAAAACATAATTAGAGCTATTGTGAAAATCTATACTCCAAAAAAATAGAAAATTTCGAAGAAATCAACAGGTTTTTAGAGACATATGAATTGCCGAAACTGAACGAGGAGGACATAAACAATTTAAATAGACCAATTTCAAGTACTGAAATAGAAGAAGTCATCAAAAGCCTACCAACAAAGAAAAGTCCGGGACCAGATGGGTTCTCAGCCGAGTTCTACAAAACCTTTAAAGAAGAGCTCATTCCAATACTTCTCAAAGTATTCCATAAAATAGAAGAGGAGGGAACCCTCCCAAACTCATTCTACGAAGCCAATATCACACTGATACCTAAACCAGACAGAGACTCATCAAGGAAAGAAAATTTCAGACCAATATCCTTAATGAACATCGACGCAAAAATTCTCAACAAATTTTAGCAAATCGCATACAAAAACATATTAAAAGATAGTGCACCATGATCAAGTGGCCGTCATCCCAGGGATGCAAGGTTGGTTCAACATCAGGAAATCAATAAACGTAATTCACCATATTAATAGACTTAAAGTCAAGAATCACATGATTATTTCAATAGATGCAGAAAAAGCATTTGATAAAATACAGCACCCCTTCATGCTCAAAACACTAGAAAAAATAGGGAAAGTGGGAACATTCCTTAATATTGTAAAGACCATCTATGCTAAGCCCATGGCAAATATCATTCTAAATGGTGAAAAACTGAAAGCATTCCCCCTAAAAACTGGAACAAGGCAGGGATGCCCTCTTTCACCACTTCTGTTCAATATTGTCCTTGAGACTCTGGCCAGAGAAATTAGACAAACCAAAGAAATTAAAGGGATACGAATTGGAAAAGAAGAACTCAAACTATCCCTGTTCGCTGATGACATGATTATATATTTAGAGGAACCTGGAAATTCCACCAGAAAACTCTTAGAACTCATAAGTGAATTCAGTAAAGTAGCAGGTATAAATCCAATGCATTTTTATACATAAGTGATAAATCTTCAGAAAGAGAAATTAGGAAAACTACCCCATTCAAAATAGCCTCGAAAAAAATAAAATACTTGAGAATCAATCTCACAAAAGAGGTGAAAGACCTCTACAATGAGAACTATACAACACTAAAGAAAGAAATTAAAGAACACCTTAGAAGATGGAAAGATCTTCCATGTTCTTGGATAGGAAGAATTAATATTGTCAAAATGGCCATACTACCTACAGTGCTATACAAATTCAATGCAATTCCAATTAAAATCCCAATGACGTACCTTACAGAAATAGAGCAAGCAATTATGAAATTCATCTGGAAGAATAAGAAACCCAGAATATCTAAAGCAGTCCTTAGCAGGAAGAATGAAACACGGGGTATTGCAATACCAGATCTTCAACTCTACTACAAAGCAATAGTAACAAAAAACGGCATGGTATTGGTACCAAAATAGAAAGGTAGGTCAATGGTACAGAATAGAGGACACGGACACAAACCCAAATAAATACAATTTTCTCATACTAGACAAAGGTGCCAAAAATATGCAATGGAGAAAAGATAGCCTCTTCAACAAATGGTGCTGGGAGAATTGGAAATCCATATGCAACAGAATGAAACTAAACCCATATCTCTCACCATGCATGAAACTAAACTCAAAATGGATTAAGGACCTCGGAATCAGACCAGAGACCCTGCAGATTATAGAAGAAAAAGTAGGTCCATATCTTCACCTTGTTGGTCTAGGATCAGACTTCCTTAACAGGACTCCCATAGCACAAGAAATAAAAGCTAGAATCAACCACTGGGATAGATTCAAACTAAAAAGCTTTCTCTCAGCAAAGGAAACTATCAGCAATGCGAAGAAAGAGCCTACAAAATGGGAGAAAATCTTTGCCAATCATACTTCAGATAGAGCACTAATCTCCAGAATCTATAAAGAACTCAAAAAACTTTACTCCAAGAATTCAAATAATCCAGTCGACAAATGGGCTAAGGAAATGAATAGGCACTTCACAGAAGATGATCTACAAGCAATCAACAAACATATGGAAAAATGTTCAACATCTCTAGTAATAAGAGAAATGCAAATCAAAACCACCCTAAGATTCCATCTCACCCCAATTAGAATGGCGATTATCAAGAATACGAGCAACAACAGGTGTTGGCGAGGATGTGGGGAGAAAGGTACACTCATACATTGCTGGTGGGGCTGCAAATTAGTGCAGCCACTCTGGAAAGCAGTGTGGAGATTCCTTAGAAAACTTGGAATGGAACCACCATTTGACCCAGCTATCCCACTCCTTGGCCTATACCCAAAGGACTTAAAATCAGCATACTACAGTAATGCAGCCACATCAATGTTCATAGCTGCTCAATTCACAATAGCCAGACTGTGGAACCAACCTAGATGCCCTTCAATTGATGAGTGGATAAAGAAACTGTGGTATATATATATATATATATATATATATATATACAATGGAATATTACTCAGCCATAAAGAATGATAAAATTATGGCATTTGGAGGCAAATGGATGAAATTGGAGAATATCATGCTAAGTGAGATAAGCCAATCTCAAAAAGCCAAAGGACGAATTATATCGCTAATAAGTGGAGGATGACACATAATGGGGGGGAGGGAAGTGTTAGTGTTAGGGTTAGAGTTAGGGTTAGGGAGGGGGGCAAGTATGGAGGAAGGAAGGACTGTATAGAGGGTAAAGAGGGGTGGGAGGGGTGGGGGGAAGGGAAAAATAACAGAATGAATCAAACAACATTACTCTCTGTAAATTTATGATTACACAAATGGTATGCCTTTACGCCATGTACAAACAGATAAACAACATGTATCCCATTTGTTTACAATAAAAAAAAATGACTGAGAACCACTGAGTCTCAAGGACATTCTTCTCACTCTATTCCAGTATTCTCTCCATACTCATTAAGCTCCCACATACTTCCCTTCACTCTGAGATAGTGATGTACCTCATTCACTTCCAAGAACTCTACCTCAGTGGGCACCCACCCTGTACATGAACTGACAAATGCATCAGCTGTTTTATTGAACTTTGAGTGGTCTATCTTTATCTTCTTAACATACTTGACCCTGCCCATGCTCAGATTATTCCTTATTTCCAGTCTATAAGGTGCTAGAAGACCTGACCTCGAAGAGTTCCAATGGCCTGGCAAGGGACACACATCACCTTGAGGTCCAACTATAGCTCTTCTCTTTGGTTCCTTTTCCAGGGATTAGAGAACAGCCTCTCCTTCACCTTCTTTACATATGAGAAAAAAATTTGGTGCTGATAATTGTCCCTAAACACCCGGGATAAGGAGAGATAAGACCAGATCACCATGATGAAGTTTTCTAGGTGCTAGTGCAGACTGAACCCCAGTGATCCTTGACTCTTCCTTAGATGTGACAAGCATCCTGAAGCATTAGCAGAACTTGTGCTTAAAGGTCATGCCTAGGTATGGATCCAAATACATAAACTTGCAAAGTCTTCCCAAATGACCATTACAACATGTTCCTGGCCAGGATCAAAACATATTTGCCTTTAAGGAAATTTGGAGCTTTAAGAGTTAAGTTTCATAGATTACTTCTTAAATGAGTGATGTGTGAGTGAACAAATGATTAAATAACCTGTATGTGATTCTGAAAATCCAAATATAAGGTGATAAATCTCTCTTATATTTTACTGGGTAATAAACTGCACATGAGATGCAGAGTTGTGATGATTTCCTAATTACTCAGCCAATATTAGAATGGCTTGAGTATCCCAAGTACAATGTCACTGTGGAAGAAGGTCAGGGAAGGATGAATGGGGCAAAGTTCCTAACACTCACCAGAGCTAGGCAGCACTAAGAAAGAATAAAAATTTATTTTGCAAAATCCACATAATAATAAAGCTTTGAAACAGATAAGGAGCAGGTATTGATAAATATTAATGTATGTTTATGTGTCTAATTAGAATATGATCAGCAGAAGTGGGCATGGAAATAATAATATTAGTACATGATGTTTATTTTAAAGTATGTTTTCCCACCTATAGTTTTCTTCAACATATAAATACTTGCAGTCATATTTCCAAGAACTTAGGAGGGCATCTATGACTGCCTTCTTCTAAGGTATCCCATTATCTCAGCTTTGTTGTGGATAGTTATCTGACTTGTCCAAGGTCACAGAGTCACTATGTCAGGACTGAGACTGAAGCTTTTGGTTCTGTGTATTTTATCCAACATCACCTTCCAGAAACCATATGCTATCTCATATATTTATTTATTAATTCAAGAAATACTTATCTACTCATCTGATAAATATTCTCTGCTTACTATAGATGATCACAGTGGTTAAGTTGCTGGGTCATTTCTTTGCCTCCAGGAATTACAGTTAGTACAGCTAACTCAGGAAAGCAATAGATAAAAAAAGATTTAAAAAAGCCATAAGGAAGAGTTATTGTATAGCCATAATACATGCTCTTAAAATGTCTCTTGCTATGACAGTTGCCATTTCAAAAATTATATGGACACAAATTTAGGAGTTCAGAACAACAAAGGTATGTTTCAACTAACAAATTCCAGGATTAGAAACTTCAGAATTTATTGTTCATTAAAACATTACTCAAATTATAAATGTTTAATTGAAGCATTTAATTGTAATTAAGAGCAAATGACTTAAGATATATAATAGGCTAATATTTATTTTTAAATGCCTATTGTCACCAGATCTGTGCATGTAAAATGAAGGGGCATTTTAAGTCAAATGAAAAATTTGTACACAGATTATTAATCTGTTTTTATTAAACACTACATTGTCAACTAAAATGGAATCAAGTCATTCTAAGAGCCCACCATTCTATGACTATTCATTGTGAACAGGAACTTTTCATTACTTGACACACACCTTCAGTAGCAGCACAGCATCAGTTACCTGAAGACACCCAGAGAAGACACTAATGACCTCAATCACTCCAACTGCATCAGTGAATGATGCAGACTCAAACTTACTCATCCACATACTGTCAGGCAGTGCCCATGACCTAGTCTAACACTGCCTGTGAGACAGAATTTCTCATACTTCCTGATAATGCCTAAGAAATTATGCAGTTCTTTTAATAATCTTGGTCACTGAGCGTTCACTATGCACAGCGGGATTCTGTGAAAAGCACAGGACAGTCAACTGAGTCAGCAGGCTGCACAATATTTGTTGAACCAATTGACAACACATTAAAAGAAATGTCAGAAACGGGGTTCTGAATGTATATAGTTGAACTGCCCTGTGATGTGAAGCATAGTATAAGGAATAAAATCCAAGAAAAAATACAGAAAATGAAAGATCACTTCAATAAAGAATTAGAAATTGTGAAAAAATACCAAGTAGAAATTTGTGAAATGAATTAATCAATAAACTAAATCATGAACTCAACAGAAAGCATCACCAACAGCCTAGACCACTTAGAAGACAGAATCTCTGACAAACACAAAATTTATACTATTGTAAACAAAGTCAACCACACAAAGAAGATGTAAGAAACCATGAACAGAACTTACAAGAAATATGGGATAACATAAAAAGAGCAAGTTTAAGATTTATCAAAATAAAAAAGAAATGGAGATAAAAACCTAAGGAATGGACAATGTTTTCAATGACCAAATAGAAAAAATTCCAAATCTAAAGAATGGTATGGAAAATCAAATACAACAGGCTTACAGAACCACTAGTTTGAAAAGTTACAACAGAACAAAACCAATATACATTATAAGAATGACTGACATAGAGAATAAAGATAGAACTTTAAAAGTTGTGAGAGAAAGAAATGAAATTACATATAGGGGAAAGCCAATTTGAATTTCAGCTGTTTTTTCAATGCACCACTCAAAGACAATCAAAGACTGAAGATGAAGTGCTGGGAAAAAAATCATATAATTTATATGAACTTCATAAAGAAGTTGGAGTTTCTGTCCTCATAGCAAACAAAGTGAACTTCAAATCAAAGTTAGAAGGGATAAAGGAGTACATTCATACTGCTAAGGAACTCATACTTAAGAAGACATAACAATTTTAAATATATATGACCCCAAAATGGAGCATCTACCTACATCAAACAAACCCTTTTCAACTTTAAGAATCAAATAGACTACAAAACAGTAATACTGGCTTAGTTTAACATAATTTTAACTCCACTGGATAGATCTTCCAAACAAAAACTAAGCAAAGAAACTATAGTACTAAATAATGCAATAAATAATTTAGACTTAAAAGACATATGTAGAGTATTTCATCCATCATCAAGCAAATACACTATCTTCTCAACCTTCTCAACTGCACATCAATCCTTTTTCTAAAACAGACCATATATTATGCCACAGAGTCACAATTAGCCTATACAAATAAAGAGAAATACTACCCTGCATTCTATCAGATCATAAAAGAATGAAACTATACATGAATTATAAAATAAAAATAAAAGGTAGTCCAACACATGGAGACTAAATAACATGCTACTGAATGAAAAATGGACAGTAGTAGAGATTGGGGGTAGAATAAAAAATGTACTTAGACATAAATGACAACACCTATAGAACATGTCAAATTATCTGGGACACTATGAAGGAAGTATTAAAAGAAAAGTTCATTGCATTGAGTTCATTCATTAAAAGAATTAAAGGCCAAGGAACAAATATCCTACTTTACATCTCAAAGTCTTAGAAAAAAAAAACAAATCAACACTACAACTAGTAAAAGTCAGGAAACAATTAAAATTAGATTTGAAATCAATGAAATTCAAACAAAGGAAATAATTTAAAAAACGAGAAAACTGAAATTTTGTTCTTTTAGAAAATAAATTAAATTGATAAACCCATAGCTAGTCTATTGAAATGAAAGAAAGAGAATATCCAAATTACTAAAATTCTTGATGAATAAGAAAATATTATGATGGACAGTGTTTAAATACAGAAGAAAATAAGAAATTATTATGAAAACTTGTGATTTAATGAAGTAGAAAATCTTGAAGATGTTGACAAATTTCAAAAGACAAATAAACTAACCAAACTGAATCAAGAGAATATGGATAATGTAAACAGATCAATTATAAGCAATAAAATTGAAAACACTATCAAAATTCTACCAACCAAGAAAAGCCCAGTACCAGAGGTTAATTCTCAGCTGAGTTCCACAAGGCCATCGAAGAATTAATGCCAATACTCCTCAAATTATACCATGAAATAGAAAAGAAGATAACCCTTCCTAATTCATTCTATGAGACTAGTATCATGTTAATATAAAAAAACAGACTAAGACACATCAAGGAATGAAAACTTCGGATCAATATCCCTGACAAACTAGACTCAAAAATTCTTAATAAAATTCTGTCAAATCACAAAGTCACATTAAAAATATGGTGCTGCTATAAGCATTGATGTGGCTGTGTTACTGTACTATGCTAATTTTATGTTCTTTGTATATAATCTGAGGAGTGAAATAAGTGTGTCAAAGTGTGGATCCATTCCAAGTTTTCTAAGAAATCTCCACACTGCTTTCCAGACTGGCTGCACTAATTTGCAACTCCACCAGCAATGTAAAAGTGTGTCTATTTTCCCACATCCATGCCAACATCTATTATTGCTTCTGTTCTTGATAATACCCATTATAATTGGAGTAGGATGTAATATTAGAGTTGTATTAATTTGCATTTCTATAATAACTAGAGATGTTTATTTTGGCACCAACCTAGATACCCTTTGACAGATGAATGAATAAAGAAACTGTGGCATATATACACAGTGAAATATTATTCAACCATAAAGAATAAAATCACAGCATTTGTAAATAAATGGATGGAACTGAATAATATCATACTAAGTGAAATAAGCCAATTCCAAAAATGAAAGGCCAAAATATATTCCCTGATAAGTGGACAATGATATATAATTTTAGTATGGGGCTGAGGGATGAAAGAATGGAGGAACTTTAGATTACATAATGAAAAATAAGAGGGAATAAGGGTGTATGAAAAATTGTGGAATGAGGCATACGCCATTACCCTATGTACATGTATGTTTATCTGAATGGTATGAATCTCCAATGTGCACAACCATAGGAATGAAAAGATGTACCCCATTTTTGTACGTTGAATTAAAATGCAGTCTGTAAAAATAAAAAAGTAATTATAACAAAAAAGATGGTACACCACAATTCGATTGGGTTTATCCTAGAGATGCAAGGTTAGTTCATCATATGGATATCAATAAATATAATTCATCACATCAATAGATGTAAAGAAGAGAAATATGTGGCTATCTCAATATATAGAGATAATTCATTTGACAAAACAAAACATCTATTTCTGTTTAAAACACTAGAAAATCTAGGGAGAGTAGGAACATACCTCAACGGGTTGAAAGCCATCTATGCTAAGGCAAAAAATAAAATCACTGTAGATACACAAAAAAATGAAGCCTTCCACATGTAAACTGGAAGAAGATATAAATGAGCTCTTTAATACTTCTATTTGACATAGTCCTTGAAACTCAAGTCACAGCAATTGGACAGATGAAAGAAATTAAAAAGACATGAATAGTAAATAAAAATTCAGCATATCACTATTTGCCAAAGGCATCCTTCTACATTCAAAATACACAAAAAAATTCATCAGAAAACTTCTACACCTAATAAAGAAATTAAGAAAAAATAGCAGGATATAAAATCAATGCTCATAAATGCACTTCTATACATCAGTGATCAATTGACATTCAAAATAGTTGCAAAAAATTATATAGTGAGAATCAACCTAATAAAAGAGAGGAAAGATATCTACAAGGGAAAATTCAGAATTCTAAATAAGAAAATTGAGGTAATCCAAAGAAAATGAAAGATCTCTAATGCACTTTGATAGGCTGAATTAATATTGTCAAAATGGCAATACTACCAAAACTGTTTCAGATTTAATGCAATTCCTAATAAAATCCAAATGACATTCTTCACAGAACTGCAAAAAGCAATCCTGAAATTCATTTGGAAAACAAGGGATCCAGAATAGACAAGGTAATCCTTACCAAGAAGAATGAAGCAGGAGGGCTCCCAATGGAGATCTACAGAGTAATGGTAACAAAAATGGCATGGTATTGGCACCAAAATAGACATGTAGTACAATGGTAGAGAAGACACAGAGCAAACCAAAATAAGTAGGTTTATCTCATACTAAACAAAGACACCAAAAAACATTGAAAACAGATAGCCTATTAAACAAATGATGCTGGAAAAAATGGAAATTCATACATAGCAAAATGAAATCAAAACTTAATTTCTAATCCTGTGGAAAAATCAACTCAAAGATGATTAAAGATGTAGGCACTACAACAGAGGCCTGCACTTAATAAAAATGTTGGACCAAATCTACACCATGTCAGCTTAGAAACTGACCTCATTAACAAAACTTGTAAGAATCAAGAAATAATAAATGGGATGGATTCAAAATAAAAATCTTAGTAAGGGAAACAATAACATGAACAGAGGGCCTACAGAATGAGAGAAAATCTTTACCATATAAACCTTAGATAAAGCAGTAATCTACCAGCTTCTGTCCAGTATGAATTCTCTCGTGTTGAGTAAGCTATGATTTCTGATTAAAAGTTTTGCCATATTCTTTATGTAGGTAGGGTTCCTCTCCCATATGAATTATCTGGTGGCAAATAAGGTTTGAGTTCAGATTAAAAGCTTTGCCACATTCTTTACTTTCATAGAGCTTCTCTTCAGTATGAATTCTTTGGTGGTGAATAAGGCTTAATTTTGCAATAAAAGCTTTGCCACATTCTTTACATTTGTATGGCTTCTTTCCAGTATGAACTCGCTGGTGTTGAGTAAGGCTTGATTTCTGATTGAAATCTTTGCCACATTCTTTACATTCATAGGATTTCTCTCCAGTATGAATTATCTGATGGCGAATAAGGTTTGATTTTTTATTAAATGCTTTGCCACATTCTTGACATTCACAGGGCTTCTCTTCAGTATAATTCCTCTGGTGGTGAATAAGGTTTGATTTCTGGTTAAAAGTTTTGCCACATTCTTTACACTCATAGGGATTCTCTCCAGTATGAATTATCTGGTGGTGAATAAGGCTTGATTTTGCAATGAAAGTTTTGCCACATTCATTACATGCATATGGCTTCTCTCCAGTATGAACTCGCTGGTGTTGAGTAAGGCTTGATTTCTTATTAAAAGCTTTGCCACATTCTTTACATTCATAGGGCTTCTCTCCAGTATGAATTATCTGATGGCAAATAAGGTTTGATTTCTTATTAAAAGCTTTGCCACATTCTTCACATTTGTATGGCTTCTCTCCAGCATGAACTCTCTGGTGTTGAGTAAGGCTTGATTTCTGATTAAAAGCTTTGCCACATTGTTTACGTTCATAGGACTTCTGTCCAATATAAGTTATCTGATGGCAATTAAGGTTTAATTTTTTACAGAAAGATTTGTTGCATATTGTACATTTTTAGGGCTTCTCTCCATTATGAATTCTCTGATGGCAAATCAGGTAAATTTTTTCATTAAAACCTTTGTGGCATGCTACACATTTGCAAGTCTTCCCTTCAGTGTGAATTATCTGGTGGCGAACAAGACTTGATTTAGCATTAAAATCTTTGCCACATTCTTTACTTTTGTATGGTTTCTCTCCAGTATGAATTCTCTGGTGTTCACTAAAGCATAATTTTCGATTAAAAGCTTTGCCACATTCTTTACACTGGTAGGGTTTCTCTCCCGTATGAATTGTCTGATTGCAAATAAGGCTTGATTTCAGATTAAAAGCTTTGCCACATTTTTTACATTCACAGGGCTTCTCTCCAGTATAAATTCTCTGGTATAGAGCAAGGTGGGACCTCCAATTAAAGTCTTTGCCACATTCTTTACATTGGTAGGGTTTCTCTCGCATATGAACACTCTGATGGCAAATAAGGTATGATTTTGCCTTTAAACTCTTGTCATATGCTATATATTTGTAGGGCTTCTCCCCAGTATAAATTCTCTGCCAGTGAATTAGTTCTGATTTCTGATAATATAATTTGTGGTGTTCACTCTTACTTAAAGTTTTCCATATTGTCCTCTGTTGTAAATTGTCAAGGTCACAATTTCCATATTTTCCATTAATCACTTTTTAAAATATATGTCTTATGCCCTGGTCTGGTAAAAATTCTTGGGTATCCTGCAAGTCATTGCTGAAATAAACAAAAATTTCATAAAAATTACTTAGTGGACATGGATACCTATATTTTGCATGCATAATAGGAAATTATAGCAATGTTAGCAATATGAGAACATCAGAAGTGTAACAGATTAATAAATCCAAGGCCATCATTACTATAGAAACATATGTTGCATAAAAATGTAATACACAATTATGCTGTTAAAATTACCCAAATTATTATAGAGAGCACTATATCCAAGATGAGTGTATTACTAGGAATAGCGATATAGTAGAGGAAAGGAATTTATCCTTTATGTACTATAGTATTTCCTTCTCTCTAATGTAGCATTGGGCAATTAGGAAAAAATCTGCAAGCTTCCGTCACTCACAGTGAAATAAATAAAATATAAAACATGCACAAACATTTCTGACTTTTTTGAAGATTGTGTGAAAACTGGTATCTGCCTTCCAAGACACAGAGATCTGGAGGTAACAGGTAGGTTTTGGATGCTAAAACAATGGATATTAAACAAGTTTAAAGAGAATAGGGTGTTGGGGGCTGTGCCATGCAGACGGTGCCAGGATGGCACCTGGCAGTCAGCCAGAGGTTGTCGGCAGCAAGGAGGTTAATTGACATAAGCACACTCAGGTGATTTATCTTCCACACACACAATGCATGCGCATGTGTTCTCAAGCACTCCTAATCGTGCCTGCTTGGAAATCTAGCTTCTAGCCTAATCTTTGCAGAAGCAGCGATAGGGGCAGCAGTGGAAGGCAGATCGCAGAGCGGAGAACTGAGAACGCACCTTTAGGTTGCAGATCAAAGATAGGCAGACCGCAGTACACAGGATGCATCACTAAGAAGCACCTCAGATAGACGCACTCTTAGTTCACAGATAGCAGGATGCACCTTTAAGAAGCAGCAGAACTAAGAAGATATAGTCTTTCTCTCTTATGCAAAGCCTCTCTCTCTCTCTCCTCTCAAAGCAAGTAAGCCTCATTTCCTCTATCCTCTATAGTCAAGCAAGTAAGGAAGCAGCTCAGAAATAGAAGTAGCTCAGTTTCCAGACCACCACTGAAATATACCCACACAATTGTTGCGTGGGCGGTATTAAATATCTGTGGGCAGCAACAGTAGGGAATCTTAAGAAAAAATATAGAAAAATATTTAATGAGAAAAACATATACAAGTTTAGAAGATTTTGCAAGAAAAAAAAAGAAAACAAATTCAAGAGGTAATAAGAGTCTTGCAGTACCTATGTTAATATTACTTGGATGAAGCCAACACATGGGAATCAAGACTAATAGAATGTTTTTTGATATTTATGTTATTTGCTGAATTTTTACTGACAAATTCAACTTTCTATATTTACCAATTATATAATCATATTTTAATGTAGTTATACAAGGTGAAATGACACATGTAATATTAGTAATATAAGTATTATTTTGTATAATTATCAGTTTTTGCTTACAAATATTACATTTATTCCAGTAGTATTTATCAAGAACATATTACATAACAGTCACCATGTGGTACAGCAAAACTCTTAATTACATTTTCCCACTGAAATAAAAATTTGTAGACTTTGAGTAACAATATAAAAACACTTCACAAAACACAGTACCTGGAGACAACGATTGCTCTCTGGATTTCTTTCACATGTGAATCAGCTGCTCCTGAAACTAACATTTGTATCTTCTGTATTTCACATAAGGCAAAATCCTGTATCTTAATCCCATATCACTTTAAATGACAATATATTTTATTTTATAGCAAAATAGTAATAACATATAAATACCATGTTTCTAATCATACAATCATTGAAGGGCACATAAGTTTATTTATAAATTGAATATTGAGAGACATGCTTTTTGCATTGAACACAATACTGCATCTATGTCTTCAACATTCTGATTTAATCTCCAATGTATATATATTTAGACTGATATTTCTGGATCATAAAGTCATTCTACTTTTTTTTTTTTTTTTTTAATATAAGTGATGCTTGGGATTAAGCCCAAGGGTGCTATACCAAAGAACTACAAAATAGTCATTTTAAAATTTTGGGGACACATTATTTCTAAATTTCTGTGACTTGTCTCAAACTTGAAATTCTTTTGCATGGATTCACAGTTAGCTGAGATTTCAAATATGTAGTTTGAAACTGTACTTGACTTATTTATTTTTTTAATATCTTTCATACTGTTTTCTCAAATGACTGTATAATCTACTGTTGACTGTTTTTATTATGGACAAACTAGCTAAAAATAGTACAGCACATAAAGACAAAGGAAATCAGGACTAAATTAAAGTAATGAAATGAAAAATTAGGAATGAAAAAGATAAGTGACAGTTATTAATTACACAAAGAATGCTGAATAACAATTCCAAGGAAGTTTGGTGAGTCAAATTCAGAGAAAAATTGTTAATACAAATAAGGAGAAATTCTGTATGTGAAGATATTTTTCAGAAAAAAATCTGAGAGAGGTAGATATTGTGTGCAAGTCTGTAATACTGCAACATAGGGGAGAATGAGTAAAGAGGACCTTAAGTTCAAAACCAGTCTTAGAAACTTAGTGAGATCCTGTGAAAAATTAAATACCTGTAAAATATGTAAAGGGAAGTAAAAATAAAAATATATAAAGGGAAGTGTGAGAAAAATCAACACATGCCACTATGAAAAGCAATGAATATTACATTAAAACATTGAGAAAATTAAAAAAAAATAAGAAATTTAGAAAACAACTTACAAAATAGAAATAGCGAATTCTTCACTTTTCAAATTGTATTTGATTATTAATGAATTATTATAAAACAAATAAAAATTTGAATAACAAAATTAAATCTAAAAGAAGAAACTGCCATGTTAGTTCTGGCAGAGAATAAGTGGCAAGAAATGGAGCATCCTATGAACCTTCTGTGGCCCTCCAGCCCCAGGCTGCTGGGTAAGATGCAGGATCCAGGGAAAGTTCAATCTTTGTCCTGCAGAGTCCCAGATCTCCTGCTGTGACTTCCCATGGGTTGGCCTAGGCTGTGAATGATTGGGATCTATGCCTGCACGACCTGATAGTTGCATTGACCTTTCTGACCCTAGACCCAGGAATCCTTGGGAGTTGAATCTCCTGGCCCAAAACTGTCCATCCTGGCCAATGCTTGCACTGAAAAAATGGCACCATTGAGTTGTGGTGGCATGATATTTCAAGAATAATTGTAATCAATCAAAAGTGCTGAGTCTAGCAGGGGACAAATTGATGACATAAAGTTTGTCCAATCAGCAAAGACTAGGACACTCTGTGTCCACTATGTGCAGACTCCATTTGATGACATCTTGTCCTGAGAAAGTAAACAAAAAAAAAAAAAAATCTTATCTATCCCAGAAGGTGAGTGAAGCTGTGGATTATGACAAGAGGAACAGTGAACACCTTTGGACACTTGTGATTTGTTCTACCAAAAAAGAGAAACTGCAGGGTAACAAACAATATAATCTATTGGAAAGGCCCATCACCCTTCAATTAGATTTACTGGGTATTTGTAGAAAACCTATGTATATATTATGAAAAAGCGGCTCTCAACTTGCCCCCCAACCTATTAAAACTTTTGCTACATCTGCACATTCTAAATTTTAAAGAGGTTACTGATATATGTTGCAGTTAGAATATAATGTTATACAAATATCCATTTGTTTTAAAAAGTCAGAAATGTCCTCTGGGAGTGGTTTTGAAAGGAATTGTTAGACCACCTCTAGAAGTGACATTGTCCACATTTATCCAGGGGTAAGAAGACATGAAGAAGACTTTCAGCTTGAGAAGAAAGGATCCTGGGCAAGACTGGTTATGTGTAAAAGACATTTTTCATATTTTAACCATTTCTTGGTGTGTGCATTTTACTCCTCATTCCTTTATATATATTTGAAAATGTTGTTTTTTTTTAGAAATATCAACATTTTAGATATACCAATTTTAAAAGTAGAAGCACTAAAATAAAAAAAAAACATTTTTTAAAATTAACTTTAAAAATTTCTATGAAATGTTTTGTGGGGGTTAATAACCAATATCCCTGTTGAGTAATAAGCATTGTATGCTGTTTCTCTGGAGCACCATGGCAGTGTGCACAAAATGAGGCAAAATAACTATTGTTACTATGTGTATGGGTTCTGTATTATATTGTCTTTATATAGTGCATATAAAGGACAAATGAGTCCTAGTCTACATGTGTCTTTTTTAGATCTTAAATAGGTTGCCAAAGTATGACAAAAGTAGAGTCAGTAAACAAAATTTTATATGTTTTGTTAAATTTTTAGGAATGATTTTCTTCTTAAAATTGGAGTATTACAGCAGCCTGGGTTGGTGAAGGACAAGAATACTCATATTTTAAAGACATCTTTAAATTAGAACTATTGTTAAATGTGTGCACTTCCTTCAAGACTGAATGTACACAATGGACACATTGAGTTTTTAATAGAAACCTCTAATCTTTCTAGATGTTTAGAAGTGCCTGGTGAATGTTAAATATAGAGGTAGTAAAATATCAATTCATAAACCTGTACTCTGTGATATGTGAGACTAACACAATAATGTGGAGGAGTGTAGAATAAAGTTTAATTGGATTAAATAAGGTGAAGTTAAAGGAAGGAAGTAGAGATGGGTATAAGAAAGGCAATAGACTGAAAAAGACATAACTTTTCTGTATTCATATATGAATACACGAGCAGAGTAACTACACATTGCATACAACCACAAACATGGGAAGTTATACTCTAAGTGTAACTTTATACTTTATGTATAAAAATAACAAATTAAAATTTATTAGGAAAAAAATTAATCTAAAAGAAATACAAATATAGGTAATCAACTTGGAACTATATATCTAAGAAAATATGTAAAATGTAAGCAAAAGATTACAAAAGCATTACATAAAAATGTGGTCAAAAGAAAGATTGCATGGTCAAATTATGAAATAGGAAACAGTTTAAAGCAAGAAGTATCATGACATAAAATATATTTTAAATTTAACAAACAAGCTTTGAAAAGAGGCAAAGTAGAATATTATATGAAGATAAAAAAAGAGCTTTCCCTAGAACACTGTAATAAGAATAGATATATTTTCTGTTCAACATCTCTAGTAATAAGAGAAATGCAAATCAAAACTAGCCTAAGATTTCATCTCACCCCAATTAGAATGGCGATTATCAAGAACACAAGCAACAATAGGTGTTGGTGAGGATGTGGGGAAAAAGGTACACTCATACATACAAAAAGGTACAGTGGTTGCAAATTAGTGCAGCTACTCTGGAAAGCAGTATGGAGATTCCTCAGAAAGCTTGGAACCACCATTTGACCCAGCTATCCCACTCCTTGGCCTATACCCAAAGGACTTAAAATCAGCATACTACAGAGATACAGCCACATCAATGTTCATAGCTGCTCAATTCACTGTAGCCAGTTTGTGGAACCAACCTAGATGTCCTTCAGTTGATGAATGGATAAAGAAACTGTGGCATATATATACAATGGACTATTACTCTGCCATGAAGAATGATAAAATTATGGCATTTGCAGGCAAATGGATGAAATTGGAGGATATCATGCTAAGTGAGATAAGCCAATCTCAAAAAACTAAAGGATGAATGATCTCGCTGATAAGCAGATGAGGACATATAAGGGGGTGTAGGAGGGGTTAGGGATAGGTTTAGGGTTAGGGATAAGGAGGGTGGTAAGAATGGAGGAAGGAAGGACTGTATAGAGGGAAAAGAGGGGTGGGAGGGATGGGGGGAAGGGGAAAAATGACAGAATGAATCAAACAACATTGCCCTATGTAAATTTATGATTTTTAATTAAAATAAAAAAGAAGCATGATGAAAAAAAGAATAGAGATATTTTCAACTCACATCAAACTTCAAAAAAATAAAAAGTTAAGATTGACAAACTAAATAAAGAAATAGAGAGCAACACTTTAATATTAGGAGAAATCAATCCATGCTTGCTATAAGGAAGTCAAAAAAGTGGTAATCAAAAACAGAAGACTTTGAAAATAATTTAAACATACTTGACTCATATACTAATTGTTCTCAATAGCATATGAAATATCAAATTGAATCATTCAATAGAAAAGGAAAAGACTAAAGGGCAATAGTTATTTATGTATTAAAATTATTTTGTGATCATAATGTAATAAAGATAAAAATCAAAAAGTGGAAAGGATACTCAAAAATCCACACATGTGGCAGTTGATTGAAGAGGGCTGAATATGATCATTTTCCAGAATGGAAAGATTAAATTAAAAGACCTTTATACTCCTCAAAGATATCTGGAGATTTCATGTAAATCCATGTTTTTGTTTTTTTTTTTTTTTTTTTTTTTTTTTTGCAGAGAGAAATAAACTTATTCTAGAAATTTTATGGAATCTCAAAGTTTTATGGATATATCAAAAATATTCAAAATAGAAAAAATTGGGAGAAAGTTGTTTCATGATTTAAAAACATTGAACACTACAATATTCAATTGGCAATAGTGACATAAATTAAGAGAGAAGAACAGTGAATTCTCAGTTTTATAAGTTATTGCATATACAGCAACTAAGACATTTGAACACCAATGTTTGTTATGGTATTATTCAACAGAACTACCATGGGGAAGCAAAACATATATCCCTTGAAGTGAGTGAATGTAGGATTTTGGAATATAGAAACTACATAATATTTTTCAAGAAAAATATAATACATTTTTGCAAAATCTATAATCAGATAAATTCTCAGTACTTTGTGATAACTGAAATATGTCACTATCACAAAGAAAAATATAGCAGAACTCTACTCATATGACACCAAAAAACAAACAAACAAAAAATCCTTCTGAACAGAAATGAGAAGGACATTATTGATGAGAGAAGACAGAAATGAGTGCTTGTTTGCATGGGAATTGATTTATTGACTTTTGAGATGTAAACTTTCTACAGATATATTACATCACAATTTGAATTAACATTGCTGAAAAGTATATGTAACGTGATATGTAGGGAAGATCAAGAACTGTTTTGTGGTTTTGATCACAATTAAAATTTCAAAAAGAAAAATAAAACCAATTGTAAAATGTTTGAAAGCTAAATTTAAAATGCTATGGTCTTTATCCTATAAATAAGAACAAATTCATAAATATATAGATAAAGGTCATGCATATAATCTAGAATTATTAGCATAATTCTGAGGTAGGAAATTTACAATCTCAAGGCCATCCTCAATAACTTCATGAGATAGAAAGGGTGTAAACCATTAATAGATTACCCTTGGATTCTATCCCTATTACATTAACTATGGAAAATATGCATTACTATGTATATAGGCAAAATAAAAACAATATAAATAAAATATAAAACTCATTTAAAAAGGTGTGCTATTTATAGAAACAAGGTAAAGCACATATAATTTTTAGGTAATAGAAGCAAAAATCATGCATATATTAATTTCAATACCATACTAACTTCTGAAATAATAGAAATTGCCATATATTCATAAAATATAGCCAAAAATAAAACACTAATACATGAAGAGGAAACCTATTCTACAACATGAAACCTACCCTCTGAAATGAAAGAAAAAGGGAAAGGAAAATTTAACCTATAACTTATATATAACAATAGTTATGTTATTTACAAACAGTTTCATATAATTACAAATTGAAACTATCACCATAGATAAAAAAAAAGCATTTATTGTGAATCTTGACTTTCATTTCACAGAAAATCCTTTACAAGTATTTACAAAGAGCATGGATAAAGTAATTTTAATGAATAAATATATAAATACATTTTAATGTTAAACAGAATTGGGATATGAATTTTTTACAATGTTTTGACCTATAATTCTCCAAAAAATGTACACATTCCACATGGAGACCCACAAATAACAGATGATCTTTTAGATCATGCTGACACTCCCTGGCAAAGGGGAGTTTGGTTGGTTAATTTAAATGAACTGGGACATCACTGGAGAGAAACAGAAGTTTTGAAAAATTTTGAAAACTTGATAAACATAGGGCAGTACATGTTCAATGACAACAGGAGAAAGCAACCTAAGCTTCTGATAAATCTTTTCTGCTTGATAATTTCTCCATCAACATTTTTAAGTTTGAAATCCTCCTTGACCTTTGGACCTCTCAACTATGTCATCTGCTATGTCAGGCCACAATATTTTATATCACTGAGAGTATTTACTCTCAGTTCCACTTTTCTAAAGTGAAAGATATATAACCTCCCAAGAAAAGGAGAGATTAAAGATGAAAAGGAATATCTTTAACATTTTATCTGTACCGAAAAAGTCCTTTTACTTCTTTGAAAGCACAAATCTGAAGCACATTCTTATAGAAATGCTCCCAGAAGGTATTCTGCAAGGGAAGAAAATTAAATAATCATAATTATTAAAAATTATGAAGGAAAGTGATGCTTACTCAGGAAGACCAAGTTTTTGTAATTCTCAAACATCACATCTCTATATAAGTTTTGTTGAGCTGGCTGAAGGCATTCCCACTCCTCTTCAGTGAAATCAATGGCCACATCTCTGAATGTCAACAGATCCTGAAATAATAGGTAAATAAAGAGTACACTGAATACTTGATCATTCACAGAGTTTTTAACAGAAGTTGAATTGAGAGTAGACTACTATGGAGGTGATGACTTTAATTATTTATTAATATACTTTTATACAGTGATACTCTTATAAACCTCTGATGAAAAACAGACATACATCCAAAAGGAGTATGATAATTTCATTTTTATGGAATAAAATATAAAACTCAGGCACCAACACAAGACTATAGATTCTGTAATTTTATATATCATGTACTAAGTTGTACATATCCCTCAGATGAGAAAGTTATGTTAATTAATAAAGAGAATCCTCAGATATAATTGCACAACCATGAACCAGAAATTTATGAAAATGAGAAATCTCATTTAACAGTTCTGCAATGGAGCAGTTGTCTGAAAATATAGGAAATTCTTTAGTTATTGCAGAACCAAAAGAATTACAGTAACTTTTGAAAACCAATGTGGTTGACTACTTAAAGAAAACATTTACTAGTGAATTGGAGTTCAAATATTTTATGGTATTTATGTATGTTATTAAAATATCAAAGAGCTACAGTAATCCCATTTGGATATTTTATGCTTTGATTTTCAAATTTGAACTTACTTTAATATATAAAATAAAATGATAAACAATTTTGTAATAAAGCTTTGATGTATGTTTACATTGTGTTGTGTTTATAACAGGATAACCATCTAGTTCTTCAAACAATTGTCATTTTTATTTAATCTTATTGGTTCTTTTTAGTTCTACATGACAGTAGAAACCATTTTCATGAACTTATAGAAACATTGGATATATCTTATTCTAATTAAAATAACAATTGTCTTTTGGGTGGGCATGATGGTGGAACTCATTTAGGTATTTTTATATGTGTAGATAGGAAAACTATGTTAGATTTATTCTACTGTTTCCTATTCCTCTTTCCCTCCTTTTTTTTCACCATTGTTTAATCTTATGAACATTTCTTACCCTCACATACACATAAAGTTTAAATTTCATATCTCAGAAAAAAATTTAACCTTTGGATACAGGAATTGGTTTATTTCACATAGAATAATATTCTTCAAATCCATCAATTTATTGGCAAAAGTCATGGAGTCATTCTAATTTATGGTCGAATAAAAATGCATTGTGTATATACGGCCCAATTTCTTTATCTATTCACTTGTTGAAGAGCACTTCAGTTGGTTTCATAACCTAGATATTTTAAATTATGATGCTATAAATATGAATTTAATTGTGTCAATCTATTATGCTGATTTTAATATCTTTTGGGTAAATATTGAAGAGTGATTTCACTGTTTTAAATGGTGGATCCATTCCTTGAAGAAAAACCATATATCTTTCCAGAGGGGTAGCAACAACGTGCAGTCCCACCAACAACGTGTGAGCATTCTGTTTTCCCCACATCCTCAGGAACATTCATTAATTTTATTGTTGATACATGTCATACTGACTGGACTGAGATGGGAATCTCAGGGCAGTTTTAATTTGTATTTCTCTAATATTTAGAGATGTTGAACTTGTGTTCAAATATTTGTTGATCATTTCTATTTACTCTTTGAGAATGGTCTGTTCAGTTCCTTTGCCCCTTTTTTGATGTTTTTCTTTGTTTTCTTTCTATATTTTCTTGAATATGTGTGTTAAGATATTTGACAACATATAAATGTAGGAAAGTTCTTCTCCCATTCTGTAGGTTCTGTCTTCATTTTTCTTTTGCTATGAAATTATTTTGTTCGATCCCATCTAATTTATTATTATTACTATTATTTTTATTTTAGGGTCTTGTTCAAGAAACCATTACCCGTACCAATGTGTTAGAGTTCTGGGATATCTGCTCTTGTAGAAGGTGTTGTTTTTCTGGTAAGATTTCTAGGTCTTTGATCTATTTAGTGTTGACTTTTGTTGAGGGTGAAAAATAAGAATTACCTCTCATTCTATTACATATGGATTTCCAGTTTTTCCAGCACTGTTTTTGGCAAATACTATCTTTTCTCCAGTTATTACTTTTAACAACTTTGTCTAATATGAGTTTAGTCTATTTATGTGGAGTTTATCTCTGTGTCTTCTATTCTGTTCCATTTGCTTTTGAGTCCATTGTGTTACATATATATGGGTATATAAATAAATAAATAAATATATATATGATATATGATATATATATGTGATATACATATACACACACTATATATACATACATATATATATATATATATATATATATATATACACTATAGCTCTCTTTGCTGGTTTTCATTGTAGAGGTACTTCACCACTTTAATTAAGTTGATTCTGGAGTAGTTTTTTTTTGTTTGTTTGTTTGTTTTTTGTTTTTTTTTTTATAAGGCTAATGTGATTGGGATAGTTTTCCCTATTTCTATTTTAGCTGATTCATTATTGATGTACAGAATTTCAATTGAGTTATGGGTATAAATTTTGTATCCCACTACTTTGCTGAATATCTTCATGAGTTCTAGGAAGTTATCAGTTGAGTTTTTGGGACATCTGGGTATAGAATCATTGTGTCTGCAAAATAAATTATTTAAACTCTTTTTTCCTTTTCATTTTACTTTAAATTCTATCTTTTGCTTAATTGTTTTAGCCAGAGTTTCAAGGAGTTTGCTGAACAAAATTGGTAAATAAGGGCATCCTTGTCTTCTTCCTGCTTTTAGTGGGAAAGATTAAAGATTCTCTATTTAGAAAGATGTCAGCCTTGGTTTTGTCATATATAGCTTTTAAAACCTTGAGAGAAATTCTGTCTATCCCTAGGTTTTCCAAAGTTCTAAACATGATTGGATGCTATATTTTGTCAAATGCTTTTTCTGCATCTACGAAGATGATCATGTATTTCTTGTCTTTATGTCTATTAATATTATGGGTTAGATTTACTGATTTCCACAGGTTGATCCAACTTACATCACTGAGATGACCATAGTGAACTGTTGTTTTAATATGTTTTTCTTTGCAATTTGCCAGTATTTTATTAAGATTTTTTTGCGTCTATATTCACCAAGGAAATCGATGTGAAGTTTTCATTCTTTGACGTGACTTTGTCTGATTTTGGTACAAAGCTACAAGTTTCATAGAATTAATTTGAAAGCATGCCTTAGTTTTCTATTTTGTGGAAAAATTTGAGGGGTTTTGATGTCAGTTCTTCTTTAAAAGCCTGGTAGAACTTGGATGAGAATCCATCCAGTCCTAGACTTTTCTCTTTGGTATGTTTTTGATGGTTTCCTCAATTTCCTTATTAGAATTTGACCTCTTCAAATTTTCTATATTTCCTCTGAATCAGTTTTATTTCATCATATGTATCTAGGAATATTCTAATATATTGGAGTACAAAAACAAAGTACTTTCTGATACTCCTCTGTATTTCACTAGGGCTTGTCGTGTTATTTTCATAGTAGATTTTTAATTTTTTTATTCTCCTCTCTTTCCTCTCCTCTGCTGGGTTAAATCTTTATCAAATTTAATTAATTTTTCAAAGAACAAACGTTTTTCATTGATTTTTAAATTGTTTTTATAATTTCAAATTCATTAAGTGGGAGTCTGATTTAATTTCCTGTGATCTATTGATATTGTTACTGATTTGTTCTTCTTTGTCCAGGACCTTGAGATGTAACAATAATTCATTTATTTGGTATCTTCCTTTTTATTTAATGAATGGGCTCAGTAATACGAATTTTCTTCTTATAGACTTCTTCATATTGGCCCAGAAGTTGTGATATGTTGTACCACTTTTCTCATTTACTACTAAGTATTTTTTATTATATCTTTGATTCACACTGGTATACATTAATCATTCAATAAAATGATTTAATATGATTTAATCTTCAGGTGCTTGTGTATTTTCTACTTTTGTTTTCTCCTTGATGTCTAATGTAATTCCGTTTTGATGCAATAGTATGCAGAGGATTTTCTTTATTTTTTTTTTTTTTTATTTGCAATGAGATGCTTTTTGGCCTAGAATACAGTGTATCTTGCAAAATGTTCAAAGCACTGTTGAGGAAGGTGTATTCAGTCATTGATGGATGAAATATTCTACATATGTCTGTTAAGTGTACTTTTTTTCATTCTGTAGCATATTTAGTTTTTATTTAGATTAACTTATTTTGAGAGGGGTATGTTAAGGTTATTTAGTAGTATTGTGTTTTGGCCTATTTGACTCTTGATGTTGAGGAGAGTTTGTTTGAAATATGTAGCTACTCTTCTTAGGGCATAAATATCAATGACTGCTATTACTTCTTGCATAATTCCCTTAAGGAGAATAAAAGGACCTTCTTTGTCTGTTCTGATTAACTCTGCTTTGAAGTCTAATTTATCCAATATGAGAATAGAAACTGCTGCTTGTATATGAAGACAACATGAATAAGATATTTTCCCCAAACTTTTGCCTTCATTCTTTGTATGTCTTTCTTTATGTCTAAGTCTATTGAGGACAACATATATTTGGGTCTTGTTTTCTGATTAAACTTGCAAGCCTATGTCTTTTTTAGATGAGCTGAGACAATTTATGTTCAGTGTTTTTTATTGAAATATGTTTTCTAATTTCTTGACATTTTGGTTTATGTCTAGTTTTTACCTTGAATTGATTCTTCTTTGAGTATTCTTTTAGTGTTGTTTCTGCTTTGCTATTTTTTGGTTTTACTCCATATATTCTTGAAATATTTTATTGTGTATCATTTATAGCATCACCTTTAAGTTGTAAATTCTTTTAACCTCTGTTTATCATGAAAATATTTTGTCTTCAAGTCAAAGTCTTAAGTTTGCTTTATGTAGTATTCTTGGTTGGCATCTATTTTCTTCAGTGTTTGGTATATGATATTCTAAAACCTCCTGCTGGGCTGGGGATATAGCTCAGTTTGTAGAGTGCTTGCCTTGCAAGCACAAGGCCTTGAGTTCAATCCCCAGCACCACAAAAAAATAAATAAACAAAAAATAAAATCTCCTACCTTTTGGGGTCTGGGTTAAAATATTAACTGAGATTTACATTGTCTTTTCTTAAAAAGTGATCAGCCTTTTAATCTTGATGCTTTAATATACTCTTATCTGTATATTGGGCACTTTCAAAATTATGTGTCTTCAAATAAGTTTCTTGCACTATTGTACTTCTGGAGTCCTGTATATTTTCTGTATTTGATTTTCCATTTTGTTTTTAAGACTTGGGAAATTTTCTGATGTTATTTCATTGTTAATATTGTGCATCATTTAGTTAATATTTCAGAACTTTCATTTTAAAATTTCCATTCATAGTCCTTTAATATCTTTTATCTGTAGTCATCTGTTCCTTTAAGATTATATAGTTTGTCTTCAAGTCCTCAAAAATCTATCTTCTTGTGGTCTCATCTGTTGGTGATGCTTTCCACTGGATTTTTAACTTGATTTATTAATAGCTTCATGTTGAGAATTTGCAATTAATTCTTCTGAAAGATCTATATTTCCTTATTGAAGTTACATTTCACCTTGTATTTTCTCTCTGCTTTGATTTAGTTTGTCATATTTTACCTCATAGATCAGTTGAACAACACACTTCCTATATATCATCTCTGACATCTCCATTGTTGTATCAATGGAATCTGTTGTTGAGGTATTCTATATTGTTTGGCATGGTTTCTTCCATTCATTTCTCATATTGTTTGAGTGTCCATCCAACTATCTGGTTGAATCTTAAGAAGTAGAGTTTCTGTCTTATGGGTTTATAATGTCCCTCTATGTTATAAGCACCTTACACTTTGGGGACAGAAGTCAATGATAACAAAAACCTATGCCAACTATATATAGCTGTACCTTAGGTACTTCATTCCTATTTTGACATATACTGTGTTACTTGGTGTAATATGCAGATATAGAAGGATCAGCAATATCCTTCAGCAATCATAAATAATGCCTGGCACAAAGTCAAACAATAGGTGTTGTCTATGATTTCTGCCATATTAATTACTGCTCTGTAAGTGGTGGTAGGGGAGGACATTACATACATCAAGTAGCATTGAGATGTTAAGGATATAATTCAGTATGAGGAGAGAAGTGATAGAAAGGTAGAAAGTGTTTGCAATTTTAAAGGATAAATAGGGCAGATGCAGTGGTAACAGGAGAAAGAGGGAGAAAAATAGAAGAAAAATATAAAGCAAGAGTGAGGATAGAATTTGGTTGTTCACAATAGAAAAGGGAGGGGGAGAAGAGTGAAATATAGAATACAGTGCTGGAAAAAAATACAAAACAAAATCAAGCTATGCTGGTCAAAACCTTGATGTTCAAACAACTGATCTGAAAAATAATCACCTTCAAAAAAAGCTAGAAATTAGGAAAGAAAAGCAAATCTTTATATGTATAGGTGTTCTTGAACAAATTAGTACAAATTGAAGTAAAAAAAAAACACCCAAAAATCCACAAATCATAACAAAAAAAGTGTACAATCTGAATAAAAAGTTAAGAAATTATGGATTCATTTGGACTATGTTTGACAAATAGTGAGCATTTGTTTGCTGTCTTTTTCCAACTGATTTACTTCTTCTTGAGGTGTGAACTGAGCGTGGGAATATGTGTGTAACCTGCTGAGTCCTTCCTTTTTAGTGTGTCATTCATCAAGTTTCCAGTGTGGTTCTAAGATTTCTAAACTTCCCTTCTTGTGAGATTGGTACGGGGTGGAATAGTAAGTGCTGTCCATCCATTACCAGTGTGTTCTCCCCTTTGAGAGCAGTTCCCATAGGTGGAATTACTGGTTGCAAGGACTTACTATAGTGTGGTTCTTGTTACTTTAATTTGTGGGGAGTTGCTGGCATTGTTGAGTCAATATTCTTCTAAAACGTGGTAAATGTCAATCTGTGATAGACTGGAAAGGTCAGGTGGTAAAATGGTGTCTGGTTGTGATAGGCTGTGGGCCAGGGAGCAATGTAGTTTCAGGTTGGCCTGGCAGGAATGTTGCCATCTGGCAAGCTGGATTAAGGACAAAAGAGTGAAACTGCAGGTTTAGTAGGTCAAGTGGTAGGCAAGGTGTGAGGCTGAAGGGATTGGCAGACTATTTCCCTGGTTTTGAGGGGCCCAGAGAGATTGTGATCTCAGTGACCAGTCAGGTAAGGAAGGCCAGAACCACGTGTATATCAGACACCTGGCAGTGCCAGAAACAGGGAGGGTACTGCAGTGGGTGTTGCCAGTGACTCAGGAGGTGCCAAACTAAGTGGGTGCGAGGGAAAAGTTGGTGCTGTCGTCTTGGAAGTGCCAAGGAAGAGTAAACAGGCAATCAGAGGGTCAAGTGTCCTGACACTAATTATATTATCATTTTGATCCAATGTAGCTAGCCTCATGAATTCCTTTGAGCCACAGGACTCATTGAAGAGAGTTGGTTTCTCGGTAGCTTTCAAAGTGGAGTTTAATGGGCAAAAATGCTCTCATTTTGAAATTTTCCCTGCTTTTATTAAGCTCAGTTAAGTCTTTACTAGGCTCAAATAGGTTTATGCAGGTCTAGCCATAATCTCCCTGACATGGGTTTCCACTACCCATTGGCACATCTGTAGTGTACTCCCAACATGGCTCCTGGTTCAGCTCTCCACTGATATTTGGTAAACTCAGGGAAACTTTTTTTTAGGCAAATTTAATGAGTTGTACAGTCTCTGGTTCCACAAGAGCACATTGACTCTCCAGTCTCAAAATTTTTCACTTGAAGTCTGAGAGAGAAGTAGTATTTCCACTACTTGAGTTCTGAATAACTGACTTAGGAGACATGCTGCCTGACTCTAATACACCATTTTTCCTGCCTTGGTAATAATCTTTTTTGATTATTTCAAAAGTGTACAAAACACTTCATAAGTTTTTCATATCTTAAGTCATAAAACCAAAAACAATATGACACCAGTAATAATATTCATTTTTATATTTCATAAAGTATCCATAAAAAGGTACAACTGAATTTTGACCAAAGTTTATTTGCTCTGAAATTCAGATTTAAAGAAACATTAAGATAAAAAGATATTTTGAGGGGTTTGAAGATGCAGACTAGAGGGTGGCTACATTTCATGCTGCTCCAGGACTCAGAATTCAAAAGAGGAGATATTGAGAGACTTGGGACCAACTGAAAGCTGCCGGGTGAGTCTCTCCCTTTGGGGAGGTGTCCCATATGGGGTGGTAGTCCCAGAATGCAGGGAACTTTGAGGAGTTGCCCAATGAGACACCCCTCCGCCCACTGGAGCAGTGAACTCGGAAAACTGGGAGCATTGTAGAGGAGGCTGCTCAGCACAGCACTTGGACTCAGAGCAACTGCTCCTGAACACTGGGGGCTGTCCAGAGGAGGAAGAGGAGTGCAGCAGATCGCTTGGACTCAGAGTTACTGCACCAGAGCTACAGGCGGTTGCCAGAGGAGAAGCTGCATGGCTAGCTGTTTGGACTCAGAGCGACCACCCCTGAACACCAGGGCCTGCCCAGAGGAGGAGGAGGAGGAGCACGGCAGGTCGCTTGGACTCAGAGTGACTGCACCAGAGCTACAGGCAGTTCCCAGAGGAGGAGCTGCATGGTGAGCTGTTTGGACTCAGAGTGACCACTCCTGAACATTGGGGGGCTGCCCTGAGGAGTGCAATGGGTCGCTTGGACTCATAGTGACTGCTCTTGAACTCCTGGGGGACTGCCCAGAGGAGAAGGAGGAGTGTGGCGGGTCACATGGACTCAGAGTGACTGCCCAGGGCTATGGGCAGCTGGGGGGAGGAGGAGGCATGCAATGAGTTGCTTGGACTCCTAGTGACTGCACTGGAACACCAGGCAGCTGCCTGGAGGAAGAGGAGTGCAGCAGGTTGCTGGGACGTGGAGCTACTGTACAGGGCTCCAGGTAGCTGCTCAGAGGAGGGGCCACATAACCAGGCAATGAGGTGCAGAGCAGGGTCTCAGGACCTAGGCAGCTTCTTGGTGATAGAGCAGTACAGAGACACGCTTAGGGGCAGAGTGAAGGTTCCAGGACTGCAGGGAGATTCTCTGAGGAGAGGGAGCCTAAGGAGACCTGTCTGCGAAGTGTGAGGCTCCTAGGCCCAGAAGGTAGATCTGGGACCCTGGGAACATTGCAGAAGAAGGCAGCCCAGCCAAGGCAGTAGCTGTAGATTGAGGGAAACCTGTAGGAGGGGAACTGACCAGCGAGACCTCCCCACCGGGTGAGTCATCCCTGCTGGGTGAGGTTTTCCCAAAAGGATGGTAAAACAATGGATACAGGCCCAAATTAGCCTTGCCTCAGCACGCAGCCTAGTTCACCTTTGGATGACCATTGGTCAACAAGTGGAGCCACCTCTGCCCACTAGCAGGGAATATACCCCACCTGAAGGCCACCACCCCTAGAGAGGCAGCTTCCTGGTGGAGTACCACATTATCAACTTCCTCCAAGATTTCAGGCTACTGAAGGCTAAGAGGGGATATACTAGAAATCTTCAGGGACATTATAAGTCAATAGAGGAAATCTGCAAAATATAAGCGGTCCCCTGATACCTGAACAATATGAGAAAACAAGGGAAGAAAATACCCCAAACAAATCTAGATATCACATCAATAAAAGACAAGGAGAGTATGGCAGAAGAAATGACTGAAAGGGAGTTCAGAATGTACATAATTAAAATGATCAGGGAAGCAAATGATGAGAAGAAAGAGCAAATGCAGGCATTGAAGGAGGAGATGAAAGAGCAAATGCAGGCACTGAATGACTGCACCAATCAACAGTTAAAAGAGCAAATACAGGAAGCAAAAGATCATTTCAATAAAGAGTTAGAGATATTGAAAAATGACCAAGCAGAAATCCTTGAAATGAAGGAAACAATAAACCAAATTAAGAACTCCATAGAAAGCATAGCCAATAGAATAGAACACCTGGAAGACAAAACCTCAGATATTGAAGACAAAATATTGAACCTTGAAAACAAAGTTGACCAAACAGAGAAGATGGTAATAAATCATGAACAGAATCTACAAGAACTATGGGATATCAGAAAAAGCCAAATGTAAGAATTATTGGGATTGAGAAAGGCTTAGAGAAACAAACCAAAGAATGAACAATCTATTCAATAATATAATATCAGAAAATTTCCCAAATCTGAAGAATGAAATGGAAAACCAAGTAAAAGAGGCTTATAGGACTGCAAATACACAAAATTACAACAAACCCACACAAAGTCACATTATAATGAAAGTATCTAACATACAAAATAAAGACAGAATTTTAAAGGCTGTGAGAGAAAATAACCAAATTACATTCAGGGGGAAACCAATACAGATATCAGCAGATTTTTCACTCCAGATCCTAAAAGCTAGAAGGGCCTGGAACAACATTTTTCAAGCCCTGAAAGAAAATAGATGCCAACCAAGAATCTTACACCCAGCAAAACTTACCTTCAAATTTGATGATGAAATAAAATCCTTCCATGATAAAGAAAAGCTAAAAGATTTTACAAAAAGAAAGCTAGCATTACAGAACATTCTCAGCAAAATATTCCATGAGGAAGAGATGAAAAACAAAGAAGCAAATCAGCAAAGGGAAGAATTATCCTAAAGGAATTGTCAAATAAAGGAGGAACCAAGTCGTGTCAAAAAAATAAATAAATAAATAAAATTTAAAAAATGAACCAAATGACTGGGAATACAAATCATATCTCAATAATAACCATGAATATTAATGGCCTAAATTAATCAATCAAAAGACATAGACTGGCAGATTGGATTTAAAAAAGAGATACAAAAATATGTTGCCTGCAAGAGACTAACCTCATAGAAAAAGATACCCATAGACTAAACGTGAAAGGATGGGGAAATCATATCATGCACATGAACTCAGCAAAAAAGCTGGAGTATCCATCCTCATTTCAGATAATGTGGACTTCAAGCCAAAGTTAGAAGGGATAAAGAAGGACATTTCATACTGATTATGGAAAGCATGAATCAGCAAGACATAAAAATCATAAACATCTATGCCCTGAACAGTGGCTCATCCATGTATGTCAAACAAATCCTTCTCAATTTCAGAAACCAAATAGAACATAACACAATAATACTAGGTGATTTTTACATGCCTCTCTCACCACTAGACAGATCTTCCAAACAAAAATTGAAGAAAGAAACCATATATCTTAAACATAATCAATAATTTAGACTTAACGGACATTTATAGAATATACATTCCAACCAAGCGCAAATACACTTTCTTCTCAGCAGCACATGGATCCTTCTCTAAAATAGACCACATTGTGCCACAAGGCTAATGTTAGCAAATTCAAGAAGATAGAGACACTACCTTGTATTCTATCAGGTGATAATGGATTAAAGTTAGAAATAAATGAAAGAGTAAAAAATAGAAACTACTCCAACACCTGAAGATTAAACAATATGCTATTATATGATGAATGGATAACAGAAGATATTCAGAAAATACTAAAAATTCTTAGAGGTAAGTGAAAACAAAGAAACATCATATCAATATCTCTGGGTCACTATGAAAGCACTACATAGAGTAAAATTTATTTCATGGAGCGCGTTCAATAAAAGAAGTAAAACTCTACAAATAAATGACCTAACACTACAGCTTAAAGCCCTAGAAAAAAAAGAACAGACCAACACCAAAAGTAGTAGAAGACAGGAAATAGTTCCACTCAGAGCTGAAATCAACGAAATTGAAACAAAAGAATCAATAAAAATATTGACAAAATACATAGTTGGTTCTTCAAGAAAAAATAAACAAAATTGATAAATCTTTAGCCACACTAACAAAGAGAAGATGAGAGAAAACCCAAATCACTAAGATTCAGAAAGAACAAGGAAATATCACAACAGAAATGGTTGAAATACAAAACATAATTAGAAACTATTTTGAAAATCTATACTCCAACAAAATAGAAAATTTCGAAGACATCAACAGGTTTCTAGAGATGTATGAATTGCCTAAACTCAATGAGGAGGATATACACAATTTAAGTAGACTAATTTCAAGTAATGAAATAGAAGAAGTCATCAAAAGCCTACCAACAAAAAAAAGTCCAGGACCAGATGGGTTCTCAACGAAGTTCTACAAAACCAATTAGACAGACCAAAGAAATTAACGGGATATGAATAGGAAAGTAAGAACTCAAACTATCTCTATTTGCTGATGATATGATTATATTCTTAGAGGAACCAACAAATTCCACCAGAAAACTTTTAGAACTCATAAATGAATTCAGTAAAGTAGTGGAATATAAGATCAATGCATATAAATCTAATGCATTTTTGTACATAAGTGATGAATCTTTGAAAAGAATAATTAGGAAATCTACCCCATTCACAATAGCCTAGAAAAAAATAAAATACTTGGGAATCAATCTCACAAAAGATGTGGAAGACCTCTACAATGAGAACTACAGAACACTAAAGAAAGAAATTAAAGAAAACTTTAGAAGATGGAAAGATCTCCCATGTTCTTGGATAGGCAGAATTAATATTGTCAAGATGGCTGTACTACCAAAAGTGCTATACAGATTCAATGCAATTACAATTAAAATTCCAATGACATACTTTACAGAATTAGAGCAAGCAATTATGAAATTCATCTGGAAGAATAAGAAACCCAGAAGAGCTAAAGCAATCCTTAGCAGAAAGAGTGAAGCAGGGGGTATCACAATACCAGATCTTCAACTCTACTACAAAGCATTAGTAACAAAACCGGCATGGTATTGGTACCAAAATAGAAAGGTAGATCAATGGTTCAGAATAGAGGACACGGACACAAACCCAAATCAATCCAATTTTCTCATACTGAACAAGGGGGCCAAACATATGCAATGCAGAAAAGATAGCCACTTCAACAAATGGTGCCAGGAGAATTGGAAATCCATATGCAACACAATGAAACTAAACCCATATCTCTCAGCATGCATGAAACTAAACTCAAAATGGATTAAGGACCTCAGAATAGACCAGAGACCATGCAGATTATAGAAGAAAAAGTAAGTCAAGTTTTTCAATATGTCAGTTTAGGACCAGACTTCCTCAACAGGACTCCCATAGCACAAGAAATTAAAGCAAGAATCAATAACTGGGATAGACTCAAACTAAAAAGCTTTCTCTTAGCAAAGGAAACTATTAGCAATGCAACTAAAGAGCCTACAGAGTGAGAGAAAATTTTTGCCAATCATACTTCAGATAGAGCCCTAATCTCCAGAATCTATAAAGAACTCAAACAACTCTACACGAAGAATGCAAACAATCCAATTGATAAATGGACTCAGGAAATGAATATACACTTCACAGAAGAAGATCTACAAGCAATCAACAAACATATGGAAAAATGTTCAACATCTCTAGTAATAAGAGAAATGCAAATCAAAACCACCCTAAGATTTCATCTCACCCCTTATTAGAATGGCGATTATCAAGAATACAAGCAACAACAGGTGTTGCCGAGGATGTGGGGAGAAAGGTACACTTATACATTGCTGGTGGGGCTGCAAGTTAGTGCAGCCACTCTAGAAAGCAGTGTGGAGATTTCTTAGAAAACTTGGAATGAACCCACCATTTGACCCAGCTATCCCACTCTTTGGCGTATACCCAAAGGACTTAAAAACAGCATACTACATAGATACAGCCACATCAATGTTCATAGCTGCTCAATTCACAATAGCCCAATTGTGGAACCAACCTACATGCCCTTCAATTGATGAATGGATAAAGAAACTGTGGTATATATATACAATGGAATATTACTCAGCCATACAGAATGATAAAATTATGACATTTTCAGGCAAATGGATGAAATTGGAGAATTTCATGCTAAGTGAAATAAGCCAATCTCAAAAAACCAAAGGATGAATGATATCGCTAATAAGTGGATGATGACACCTAATGGGGGGTTGGAGGGGTTAGTGTTAGGGTTAGTTTTAGGGTTAGGGAGGGGTCAAGAATGGAGGAAGGAAGGACTGTATAGAGGGAAAAGAGGGGTGGGATGGATGTGGCGAAGGGAATAAATAACAGAATGAATAAAACAACATTACCCTATTTAAATTTATGATTACACAAGTGGTATGCTTTTATGTCATGTACAAACAGAGAAGCAACATGTATCCCAGTTGTTTACAATAAAAAAAATGACAGTTTGAATACTAAAACAATTATCAGAGCAGGGCAGTTAATATTAATGAGAAGAGCAATGGGCACATGTTAAGAAGAGAACAAAATCAATTGGATCAAGTGATATTTACATTCTATGTGTACATATATAAAAATATAATCAATTTATACATTAAAAATGATTGTTCATATAAAGAAAAATAAAAATATTCAATTTTTTAAAACATAGATCAATTTGTGATTGAGATTTTTTTAAACAAATGATTGAGTCAGGTGCAGAGTCACATACCACTAATCCCAGCTGTTTGGCAGGAGGCAAGATGATTATAATTTCAATGCCACTTAAGGAAACATTGCAAGGTCCTAAGCAACTTAGTGAGACCCAGAGTCAAAATAAAAAACAAGAATAAAAATTGCTGGTGATATGTATCCATGAGTACAATCCATGGACAAATAAATAAATAAATGAGGCTATATTGGTCAGAGGAACCATGAGAAGGATGATATTATCTCAAACAATTATTTGTTGAAGGAGGTGGCAATCCCCCATGAAGAAAAAATAACCCCTTAAAAGTGAAGTAATAATAGGAATGAAGTCTTTTGTGGTCATGTTCTTAAAAGATGAGTCCAATTGTATATGCCGAACACCATGCGATAACCCAATCCTCCCTGTTTAGAAAAAGAAATTTTCAAAAAATGCACTGATGCATAAGAATTTGTGCCAGAACTGAGAGTTAAAGAAACATAGTTTCAGATAATCATACAATAGTACCAAATCCTTATCCTTTAATATTGGTAACAATGGCAGGTAACAATTGATGGTTAAAAGTACCAATTTTAAGAGATGAGTTCCTCTGCATTCCTCTGATAAGGTATTCCTAATCATTGCTCTTGAGTAAAAGGCTTTAATACAAGAGTGACTATTCAGTATTACTGGGTTTTCTTACACATGGATTTATTTTTCTGTAATATTTTTGAATAGAAGTCTAGCAAAATTGTTAGCTGAGGTTCATGACTGGATCAAGAAATCCTTTCACACTGTGTGGATGATCTACTTATAACCAACTCAAACTATGAACTATTTTTTTTCTATATTTATACTATATTGCTGCAGTGAAACACTTCAACACATGTGGATATGAATGTCCACTAAAATGGCTGAGTTTTATAAACAAGTCTCCTATCTGGGATTCCAGATTACCCAATGGACACGAGTTTTGATGTGAGATTTAAAGAAGACTTATCCTGACTTCTGTAAGTCTATCTTAAATCTTATAGTAATCAGGAACCGGAGACAGGTACATAGGTTTCCATAAATGACAGTGTTATGGCTTAGATATACATTTTCCCCCAAAAGCTCATTCATGAGTCAAGGCAAGAAAGTTTAGATATTAAATAATTAGGTTATGAGAGTTTTGCCTGTTCAATGCATTAAGCTTCTGATAGGGATGGAGTTGTAGCTCTAGGCAAGGTGGATATGACAGGAGAAGAAGTGTCCTGGGGCCAGGGCTTTGAGAATCATACTTTATCCTTGTTTAGCTGAACACTCTCTGCTTTCTGGCACAATCTTTCCAGATGCTTTCCTCCACAACATGCTCCTGCCCTGATGTTCTGTCTCATCCCAATTCCTGAGGAAAGGAGTCAAACACCTCTGGACTGAGACTTCTGAAATTATGAGCCCCATAATAAACTTTTCCTTATCTAAAATTGTTTTTGTACAGAATTTTGGTCACAACCATGAAAATCTGACTAAAACAGTCAGATGCTGATCCCTAATTTGGACGAATAGGTAAACTCCTGCATGAAGCCATTTTTTTATTAAAAATCATAAATTTACATAGGGCTCCCACTGCCAGAGTGCTCAGAGCTGCCTGGGGGAGACTCTAGCTGCCCTGCCCTACTCTAATAAGCCACCCGAATCCGGGCCTGCCACCGGGCCTAGCTTCACCAGGTGGGGGAGACTCACCCCGTGGTTCTATATTAGTCTGAGTCTCTCAATGCCTCCCCTTCTTGAATCCTGGGTTCTGGAGCGACTGGAGATGTAATCACCCTCTAGTCCGCCATCTTGGATCCTGAAGCCTTACAAGTAACAAATACAAACCAGAAACCCAACCTGCCTTTGAGAAGTTAAAATAGTATCATGACATTCCCTGCCCTACTCCTGCCTGACACCTAAAAGGTGACAAGACTATGTAGAGATAAAAAGAAGGTACAGTCCTTGAAGTTTTCAGCTTGACCATACAGAGAAAAGAGGTTTCTCCTTCTTTTGAAGTGTGATTGTCCTTTGTGATATACAACAAAAGGTTGAGAAACCCACTGTTGACTATTTATTTGGGAAAAATACTTCTCAATACAGAACAGCAAAGATGAGAAATTTCAAAAGATTTCACAAAGGAGGAAACTTTAAAATGACAGAAGAAACCATGAATATGTGTATAAAGCAATACTAATAAATGAAGTTAAAATTCAAGCTAAAAGACTATTGTATACTCATCAGGAAGGAAACAATCAATCACACACATGCAAAAGAGACTAATGGTCACAGAGATGTTAATTGCTATTTCTTGATGTAAGCAATAGTACATAATATGTCTCCTTTGTGATAGTTCCAGGATCTATATAATTAAAATGTTTGCCTATTCTTGCTGTGCTCGATAAAATCAAATTTATTACATGAAATGCTGTGAAGAAGAGTGAAAGAAGGGACTTAAAATGACATTTGGGAGCATTCTATTTTTAATTTATTTTATTTTATTTTTTCTAGTTACTTATACATGACAGTAGAATACATTTGTACATTTTGATACATCGTGCATAAATGTGAACATACTTTAATAATGGACATGACATTTTTGTTGATCATGGTGCTGGTTTTGTGGATATGGACATATGCCAGAAGATAAAAATATACAGTTAAGATATATACAGGTTAAAATGTGCTAATTAAATCTCCATAAGACTATAGAAATTGGAATGCATCTAAATCTCTTGTTCAAAGTGAAATATACAAATTAGTAAACCATGAAATGACTAGAAATTTATTAGCCAAAACTTCCATCTCAATAGTTTGAAAAAATAAATTTTATGAAAATAAAAGTAGAGAAAAAATCCTAAGCAAAAGAGTGAAATAGAAAATATTGAAAGTAAACAACACAGTATCACCAATATCATTGATGGTGATTTTAAAAAGCAAATGAGCCAAATGTGGTGGTACATACCTGTAATCCAAGTGACTCAGGATTATTAGGCAGGAGATGAAGAGTTCAAAGCCAGTTTCAGCAACTTAGTCAGTTAGCAACTCAGTGAGACACTCTCTGTAACTTAAGTGTAATAAAAGATTGGAGATGTGGCTCAGTGGTTAAGTTCCTGGGTTCAGTTGCCAGTACCAAGAAAAAAACAAAGCAAATAAAATTGAAAGAGCTCTGATAAATTTAAAAAATTCAACAAATAAAAACTATGTCAATTATATACTATGTAAATGCATATATATATGCATATATATATATATATATATATATATATATATATAAAATCTTGTCTCACTTGGAGTGAATACAGTCTGGAATACTCATTCTAAGATGATTCTGTTATTTTCAAATATCTGAGTGTAATGACAGGAATCTAGATGATACAGATTATTACAGGGTGAAGCTATATGATATATCCATTCCATTGTTGTGACCAAAACCATGATGCCACAAAAGACTGGTGTTATGAAGTGAAAACAACCAGTGTATAACTCATAATAAATTGAGTATATGGTGAAACTCAAGAGAAAACTCTTAAAAAATCTCTTCTATTTAGACAGATTTAAATCCTAGAGATTTTAGTGCATGGAGAGGAAAAATGGCATTCTTTCCAAAGAAAGGTGTTAGGATATTGGAATATTTGTATGATAATAAAAATGCTATTGTATCCTTCACTCATACCATAAAGTCCATTTTCACATACTAAATATAACAATTAAGAATAAATATTAGTGAAATATAAAATATAATATAAAGCATCCTAAAGTTGACATAACAAAGAGTGGGACAGGATGCATATGGTGGTGCACAACTAAAATATCTAGTAGTTCAGAGGCTAAAGCTTGAGGATCATGAGTCTGTGGCCAACCCATAAAACTGAGCAAAGTGTGAAAATAATTTTTAAAAAAGAGCAGCAGATATAGCTCAGTAATAGTACATCAACTTCAATCCCCAATATCACAAAGGGGAAAAATAACAACAAAAAAATTAAAGTTTTAAAAATTACACAAAGTAGTATATTTAAATTTATAAATTATATAATATTAATATAAAAATTCTGTTCATTGAATGATTCTATGAAGTGGTGCAAGCACAAATGACCTAATTGCTTCATATATAATCAAACCCTTATGAAAAGAAAGAAAATACAGACTGCAAAAGAAAAGCACAAAAGACTTGAATAGTAACTTTAAATAGAAGATATATATATGTTCATAATCTTAAAAAAACTAAACATCTTTGAGATTACATAATGTAAAATAAAACCACATCATGTACACAAAATTAAGTAGTTGATGTGCAATAAAAGTATTCTCATAAAGGGAAAATATGGTTTAAACTGTTATTCTCTATGTGCAGAAACTGTATTTTTTAAACAAAAATATGTGATACACTACCACAAAACACAGAGACTGAAATTACACTTCTAGACATATGAGAACACAATCATGTTCCTCCAGAGTTGAAATCCAGGGTCATGATTAAAGGGGATGTACCTTTAGAAAGAAATACTAAACTGTGGAAAATAATGGTTTTAGAAACCAGAAACATTTTCTGTTATATTCAGTTTTATAAATACCAAAAAACACCATGAATATTTTATAAAGATGTCACATGAATGTTGTGTTTCATATGTAAGCATATTTGAAAACATACAGAATTTGAGAAAATGCAAATACACAGAAATACATCAAAGATCCAATTGCACATCCTATGTATACATGGTAAAACTGTCATTGTAAGAATGACTATTTTCCCCAAGCCAATCTATAATAATATCCCAGCAAAATTTAAGAATGGAACAAAGTAAAAACATCTAAAATTCTCCTGAAAGATTATACATATGTATATAATTAGTTGAGAACTCTATGCAATGTAAAAGCAAAATTACCAACTATCATTATCCGACACTAAAATATGTTATAAAAGTATAGTATTGTGGTAATATAAAGTTCAAGAATTCACAATAGAGAAAATTACAAAGGTAAATCCATATGTATGTACACATTGTGTTTATTGTTAAGTGCAATATAGTCTATAATTTATCTATATAAAATCAATTATATCAAGAATAAATGATATAATATAGCTTAAAAGTAGATATTAGAACTAGCAGCCCAGGACACTGGCTGAGATTATGTGCAGAATGTGTGTAACACTGGAATTATACCCCAGCGCTGCCCAACAGAAAGCAGATATTAAAAGGGATGATTAAAAACTATATCAGAATATGAACCTCCTGACTCTTGATTCAATCATGGACACACCAAATAAATATGTACTCCTGGTGTGAATCCCTCTTAAATTTATAAATTCATTAGAAACTTATAAAAAATCTACAATCTAATCAATTGGAAAAGTTGGGTTATACTATGACTTTAGCATTCCTTAATGATCCTTATAACTGGGACAGGATGCCTCAATCCACTGTCGCCATGAGTAGAGGAAGACACTTTGGGTCATTAATATAGCACATTTAACTCTAAATCATTTGTAGTTTGAATTTTAACATAACTTGTACACACAGAGAAAGAGATTAGATATATATGATTATCAAGATCAGAGAAAAAGAGTGTTTTTCTATGAAATTACAAGATCCATGGGCTTTATTCCATGGGACTAGGGAGGATGAGGAATTAAATCTCAAATTTCCTACTTTTCCCTAAGAGACATTTGCCAGCATAATGGGCAAAATGATGTTGCTAATAGTTGAATTTCTATCTATCCAGTATCGAAGAGTGAAGAAGAAAAATACAGTCTACAACTGGCAGCCAAATTGGTAATGAAGTACATCATGAGCCCTCTTCCTCAGCACACCTCAGTAATAACTCCAGGGCTAACCAATTCTTTCTGTAAGGAATTTGTCCAAAATGCAACTTTTTCCAATCAATGTACTACATTCTAATCTCTAAGGATTTGGGAGCAATGACAAATATAGAGGTGCATATTTCTTTATATCACAAAATGTGGCTCTACTTTGGAATGCAAGAATTTCCATGGACTGCAATCTCCACCAGGAGTGAAGAAAAAGGGTTAGAAGTACAGACTCCTGTTTATTTCTATAATAGATTCACATCGCCTTCTTTCAATGAGTATAAGGCAGCCTGAATTCTAGCTTTCAGCATGAATTTAGAGCATCACTCAACTGTGAGAACTTCTGCATCCTGAGTGCAGCTACTATCTAAACAATGGAAGAACAGCTAGGACTCCAATTATGTGGATATGGAAAAAAATAAACACTTGCAAATTGTGTTAGAATATTATTTCAATAGAGCCAATTTTTAAAAAGCCTTGCAATTTGAAGTTCTTTAAAAATTAACACAATAATAATAATTATGGTGTATTCCCAAAATATTTAAAATCAGTATGTTAAATAAATGGTTGCATTATAGTCTTCATTATAGCATTATTTACAGTAGCCAAGGTCAGGGAACAACTGAAATGACCTTTGATGAAGGGCAAACCAGGAGATTTCTCCCAGATTTTAGGGCACTCAACTACTTCCATGAAAAACTAGAGTCCCTAAATTTAGTCTGCTCTCTTACAAGATAAGATTCAAGTATTGATATTCACTAGACTCTCAAAGACTTTAGGTGTGTCAGCTGTGGGATCCTCATATCAGAAAATTCTGAAACACAGTACCAGGAAAATACCAGAGGGGGAAAGGAGAACCTTCTGACATAAATTCCACTATGGGACTTCTGAACACAAAGACATGTGTCTGGCCTTGGAGACAAAAGAAGCACAAGCACATATTTTTGCAAAGGTCAAGTGATTTTTCTCTAATTTCTATCATGTGAAATATTCATAAAAAAACAACAATGAAAGCCATTCTTTTTGACATTTTCTATGGTACTGGGGATTTGTCACATGGGCATTTTAAAATCTGAGCTGCACACCCAGTCCCAGGTTTAAAATTTTGAGAAAGGCCTTTCCAAGTTTCCTATGCTCAACTTTAATTCCTGATGTTGACCTTAAAATTGCAATCTTCAAGCCTTAAGCAACTGAGTTTCTGGGAGTGGAGGCATGAACCATTGCACCCAGTCAGAAAACAAATTATTTATAAAGTTCTGCCTACTTCTTTGTAAAAAATAATAATAATAATAATAATTAATTAATTAAAATACTGTACTTATTTGAAATGTAATAGGGGAAAATTATTAATAATACTGATCAGAGAAGTTTTCATAGGAAATATGGACAGGGAGGTGGAATTTTAGGATTTTATTGACATATATATATAAAGGCATAGGCTGGGAGACAGGGTTCTATATTTCACATTTTGCTTCCCATTCATTTAGAATGTTCAGGGGGATTTAGCCAGGGTGGTACACACTGGTAATCCTAGTAACTCATGAGACTGGGCACAAGTTCAAGGCCATACTCAGCATATGTTTCAAATAAAAAATAAAAAGTACCTTAGTGTAGCTTAGTGGTAAAGGACCTCTGGGTTTAAAGCACAGTACCACCATCCCACCAAAAAAGAAAAACAAGTTCTGAAAGAAAGAAGATCTGAAACACCTACAGACACAGACCATAGTACTCCTTATGGCAGAAAACAATACATGAAGTTGTGATTCTGATGATCATTCTTCTCCACAATCGGCTACACAAGGTGGGAATGTGATGGAATGCTGGCAAATATGTGCTCAAATAGTACTTCAGGAAGTGGTTGAAGATATTCCTCAGAAACAGGACAGAACTTCTGGAGTCTACTGCTGACATATTCCCCACTTGACTGGTCAGTGAGGATTCAGGATTAAAGATCAACACCTTATTTTGCAATTTAGCAAATAGTATTAGAGGTCAGGGTTGAGGATGCCCTGAAAGGATAAGGAAGCGAGAGAGGGTCTCTGCCACTGATGTGCTCCCCACCTGAATGCCCAGCAGGACTGAGGGTGCACTTCCCAACAGGAGGGCTCAGGCTGCAGACTCCAGAGATTGTGGAGAATACATGTCTGCCAGCTTCTGTTCCTGCACAGCCAGTCATTCTATTCCAACAGCCTCCCTCTCAGTCTCATGATGCCACTGCACACTCACCATTTCCTGGTGCTCAGGAGCCAGTCCTTTTCCCTAGGGATCTTTGACCCCTGCACAGCAGAGCAACCTGGGACTCCGAAGTAGGAGAGTGAAACCTAGAGTTGAATGACTGATATGGCGATCTCAGGGGAAATAGGGAAGGAGGCGGAAGCCCACCCCAACTCCCTGGAAGCAAAGAGTATTGGACAGTTCTAAGTGTTCCTGATTGGACAGGGCCTCAGACCTGCCCCTCAAGTCAGGGAGCATTTTCTGTGATTGACAGCAAATAATATACAATTCAGGCATGAATAAGACCAGAATGACATGTTCTTGGTAGCAGTTTTTTTTTTTTTTTTTTTTTTTTGAGGTTTGGGAATTTCTCTTCAAAGCCTCAGGCTGCTGCTATTTTAAGGCAATATTTCCTTACAAATGTGGGATCTAGTCTAACAAGCAAAACACTTCCATTTTACATAATGCACAAGGTCATTTCAGTTTATGGATTTTATATGCCAGTATTTTGTTCATGAATGAAAATAATATGACAAGTACTATGAAATGTTATTTAACTTTTCTGCTCTCTGTTCTCATTAGGAAACAGACTAAACTTTGAATGGGAACAACCTCTTAAAGCAATATTATCTACTGAAAACAACACCTAAGGCACAAATGTAACTTAAATATTCCTAGTATTCACATTAACAGCATAAAAAGAAAGAGTTGAAATGGATATTAATAACATAATACCACCTTTCCAGAATATTACCTTTATGTGACTTATAAAATACTATAAATGAAGAACATGTGCTTTAGGAATTGCATGATCATGTTTGACTTTCTCCATCATACCTCATTTCACAGTAGCCACATTCCAGGTTTGAGGGCTATGGGTCCCTTGATGTCAGGAACTTAAAGGACCTGATATATCTCTTTATATGCTAGTGTTGAGGGATACAATTCCCCAATAATATTTCTCCTCAGGCACAAATTCAGAAGAAACAATATCCTGAGTGAGAGGAGGGAGCTCAATACAGGTAGAGTCCAAAAGTTGATCATTCTTTCTCACTTCATAATGACCACAGGGTTTTCACACTGCAGGTATTATACAGCAGAAAAAACAACTTGGGTTTCTTAGGGGTTAGGGATATAGACTGCATTCTTCATTGGCCTGACTCTATTTTTTACATACATAAAATACTTATTTGGCAATTTGGGGTTAGACATAATGGCCAAGCTGTAATTTCTGTTTCCTTCTGTAGACCCACTCCCATAATTAATAAGCAGGTGGGCTGGGACTCAGGATGAGCTGTGTCTGATTCCAAAGTCAAATCAGCTCCACTAGATCACAAGACTCTTGAAATATTTCTTATCTCATCAGACTTGGAAAGTGACAATTATTTAAAACAGCAGGACTTGTGGTATATGTACATGAAATCTAGTTCTGTGGATTACATAGCGTAATAGAGAAAAAAGAAAAGTAAAAAAGGAGAAATAATATACATGGAGTTAACAAATTCTTTCTGTTGTAGTTCAAAAGATTCACAGCTTCTCTTCTTAACAGTTTTATGCAGAGTCATGAGAAGCATGAAATTTCACTCTCTGCACTGCTGGAGTGAGAAACATAATCCCATTGGCATAATTCCTGGAAATTATGTCTAGCATTAGATGGGCTGTAGGATTTTCATTGAATGCCAATTTTCCTGAAGATTTTAAATCAGCACACATCAGCACAGGGACCAGTGATTGCTTGTTTATGCTAGAAAACTGCATTGTAGGGGTTCTCATGTGTATTCCACTCATGTGGTGAAAGAGCTAAATTTTAGTCCCCTACATCATCTTTAGCCTTCACATTTTATGGTCTATGGTTTAAAATCCAAGCTCAATGTCTCCTACCACTTCTCTTCTGTATTCCCTGCCAAATACATCTTTCCAAGCTGGGGCTGCAAGTTCCAAATATGGGTTTGCTAGAAATCTGTTTCCTCAGCTACATGCTGCAGGTGCAAAATGGTACCTTCCTTTGTCCTCTGCATGCCACCTTAAGAGGTGGTGGATTTTTTTCCTACACATGGTTAGTATGCAGCATGCATTTGAGTTTAGTAGGGTAATGTTCTTAAATACTCCATATTCAGACATGCCTCAGGCCTCCTAAAATGTGGAATATTTAGTAAACTTATCACTCCACTTCTCTGATGGACAGACCACCCTTTCTTGTGTTTCTGCCCTCATGGCCATGGGAGTGAATGTGCTGCTGGGATTTTATTTCTTATTTTATTGTATCCAACATCTGAGTTCATGGTCTGCTCAGGAAATCCAGTTTTAATTCAAGTAAAGTCTGTCCTTTTGTTGTTGTTGTTGTTCACCCATTTTGCTGAGAACTGCCTGTCTGATTTCTTGTTTTTTCTCAACAGAGCAGGCAGAAAAGCAATCTCCTCTGTTCTGTCATTTTGAATTTTTTTGAATTTTAGAAGCACATTTTTCCTTGCTCAGTATTTTGAGATAAAAAACAAAGATCTCTACAGACTGATGGTAAAACAATGGAAAAATTGTATAATTTGCATGGATCACATAAAAAGTAGGGGTTCCTATCCTTGTATCAGATGAAGTGGACATCAAGCTAAAGTTAATCAAAAGATTCAAAGAATGTCTTTTTGTGCTTTTTAAGGGAAATTTATATCAACAATAGTAACAGACATAAATATGTATGCCTCAAACAATGGAGCATCTACATACACCAAGAAAACCACTCTTAAATTCAATAATTAAATGGATCACAACACAGTATAATTGGGTAAGTTTAATACACCTCTTTCATCACTGTATGGATCCTTCAAGTAAAAAGTAAAGAAACGTTGTAGAAATGCAATAATTTTGACTAACAAACATATGGAATATTTCATGCATCAAAGGTTGAATATATTTTCTTTCTTCTAATTGACACATGGATTCTTCTCTTAAATTGACCACACAGCCTACAAAAAATTCTTAGCAAATACAAATTAGAGATTTTTTGCATTCTATTTGATTATAAGGATATTAAATTGGAAATCAAAAATAAAATCAAAGTAGAAGCTAATGTGTCACCTGGAGATTAAATATTATGCTATATATTGATTTATGTATAGAAGAAAATATCAGGGATAAAATTTTAAAAATTACTTAGCAATAAATGAGAATAACACCATATACAAAGTTCTGAAGGACACTATGTAGGCAGTACTAAGAGGAAAGTTAAATACATTGAGCTTTTTTATTAAAGAAGTAGAAAGTCAAAAAACAAATATGATAATGTATACCTCAAAGCCATTGGGAAAGAAGAAAATAACAAAGGCAGATAATCGGAAATAATTACAAGTATACCTAAATTCAATGAAAATAAAATATAAATTTGAAAATAATGACCTAACACAAAGTTGGTGCTTTGAAAAAAATAAGTAAAAGTGGTAGAGCTATATTAATGCTAATAAAGAAATATAAAAAAACTCCATTTACTAATATTTTTGTGAAAAAGGAAATATCAACATGAGCACTACTGAAATATATTATAAACAAATACAATTTTGATACTCCATACTGCAAAGAAATAGATAATTCTCAAAAAATTTCTGGGGCTGGGGATATAGCTCAGTTGGTAGAGTGCTTGCCTCACAAGCATAAGGCCCTGAGTTTGATCCCCAGCACCACAAAAAAAAAAAAAAAAAAAAAAAAATTCTGTAGACCTATGACTTAATCATACTGAGTCAGGAGGATATATAAAATATAAAAATATCAATTTTATAAATAAACCTGAAGGTGTCTTCAAAACTTACCACAAAAGAAAAGCTCAACCCTGGACAGATTCTCATCTAAGTTCTTTCAGACATTTCAAAGTAGGTAATACCAATACTTCTCAATTGTTTCACAACAGAAAAGAAGGTTGCCTTTCCAAATTCATTCCTTGAAGCTAGTATACACCCTGATACTGAAATCGAGCAGAAACAATGAAGGAAAGAAATTTTCAGGTCAAAATTCCTTTTGAAGATAGATACAAAACTTATTAATAAAATGCTGGCAAATCACATATAAAACTATATTTGAAACAGTGCACCATAATTAAATGCAGTTCATTCCAGGGTTGCAAGGCTGGTTCAATATATGAAATTACTAACTTTAATTCATCACATCAAATGACTTAAAGACAAGAATCACATGCCTATCTCAATAGATGAAGTAGAAGAATTTGGCAAAATTTTGCATCCACTGATTCTCAAAACATTACAAAATAAAAATGTAGGCATAACAGAAACATGTATTCACATTGTAAAAGCTCTATTTGATGAAGCCTAGACCAACCTAATTCTAAGTGGAGAAATATTGAAATCATTTTTGTTAAACACAGGAAAAGACCAGACATGCCCTCTTTCCACACTTTCATTCAAAATATTCCTAGAAAACCAGGACAATGCAATTTGGCAAAATAAAGAAATTTTAAAATATGAGCAGTTAAAAAAGAACTCAATCTGTTCCTATTGCCAGCAAAACAGTCCCTCCATAGAAGATTTTTCACCAGAAATTTCAGGACTCATAAACATATACTTCAATATAGCAGAATAAAAATTAATAAACTCAAATTATTTCAATTTTATACACCGATACTTAACCATCCAACAGATGAATTACAGAAACTGTCCCACTCCCAATAGCCTCAAAAAATAAAATAAAATAATTGTGAATCAATTTAACAAATAGTAAAAGATGACAGTGAAAATTACAAAGCACTAAAGAAAAAAGTTGAAAAAGACATGAGAACATGGAAACAACACCAATGTTTTGAACAAGGAAAATTAATATTGTCATAATATGCATACTACCAAAAGCAATATATAGATTTAATGCAATATTTATGGTCCAATGATGTTCTTCATATAGAAATAGAAAAAGTTGTCACTTATTTTATTAGAAAAATAAGAGGTTCAGAATACTCAAAACATTCATTATCAAGAAAAATGAAGTCAGAGATAATCTTTCAATTTACTGCAGATCTACAGTAACAAAAATTACGTGATGTTGGCACAAAAACACACAAAAAACCAATGGAACAAGACAGAGAAAGTCTCACATAATTGAAATTATCTCAGAATGGACAAAGTTGTCATAAAAAATATATTGTATAGAAATAGCTCTTTTAAAAAATGGTTCTGGGAAATTTCATACATAATAGAAAAAAATTAAATGTATCTCTCACCCTGCACAAAAGTGGACTGAAAATGGATCACAGACTTAGTTATTAAATCAGAGAACTTTCAACTACTGGAAACAAAATGTAGCCAAACTCTCCAATATGCTGGCTCAGTAACTGACTTCAACAACTGAACTCCTGAAGCAGAAGATGTAAAATAAATAATCAATAAACGAGATGGTATTTAAATTAAAAACCTCTTCATGGCAAACTTAACAATCAAGAGCATTTAGAGAGTGTGTACAGATTTGCAGAATATATTTGACTACTGAACCTCAGAGCATTAATATTCAGGATTTACAAATATCAAATAAAATAAAAAATAATAATAAATAACAATCAATAAGTGGACAAAAGAAAGCAAAAGACACTTCACAGAAGAAATGCAAATGATTTTCAAATAAATAAAGAAAATCAACATATCTTTAATTTTATAAATTCAGTTTAAAACAATGCTGAGATTTTTCTCACTCCAGTCAGGATGGCAGTAATCAAGGATAAAAGAAACAATAAATGTTGGTGTGGATATTGGGAAGAAAGATAAACTAATATATTGCAGGTGGGACTCAAAATTGGTACAACTACTATGGATAACAGTATGAAGCTACTTCAGAGAACACAGATTTGAACCACAATTTGATGTAGATATTTCACTCCTCAGTACATACCAAAAAGAAGTGAAATTAGCATACTACAGTGTTGTTTCCCCATTGATTTTTATAGCAGCTTAATTCAGAGCAACCAACTTACGGAACCAAAGTGGGTGTTTTCAATGGATCAATGAATAAAGAAAAATGTGGCATATATGCATTATGGATTGCAACTTGCTCCCCCCCCCAAAAAAAAAAAAAACAAACTTATGTCAATTGCTTGCAAAGCAGTAAAACTGGATACTGTAATGCTGAGCAAAATAAGCCAAGCTAAAATAGGCAGATTCCATATATTCTCTGATATGTTTATGTGGACACACAAAGAAGGGGATAATAGAATGGATTAGGCAAAAGGAAATGAGGAAAGTGAGGAGAATGGGAATAGGAAAGACAACAGAATGAATCAGACATAATTTTCCTATGTTCATATATGAATATATTACCAGTGAAATGCCACATATAACATACAAGAATGAGATTCTTAGTAGAATAAGACACATTTCATATTTGCATAATATATCAAAAAACTCCACAGTCATGTTTATCAGATAATTACAAATAAAACAATTTTGCAATTAAAAATTTTTAAATCAAAAGTAGAATCATTACAAATTATTGATAGAAAAAAATGCAGTATGTAGCACAACAAACAGATTACACCACTTTAATATATATATATATATAAATATATATATATATATAAAATTTGGAAATGGATTTTTAAATTTTATTTATTTATTTATATATGATTGTGATGGGTTCTCCAATGGATTCACAACTCCTGCCCAGATTAGACTAATTTGAATAAAGTTTTTTTAAACAATAAAAGACATACTCTATAATCATATATCTAAAGTTGACCATAAGTTAAAAATGTGAAGATACCATGAAAGAATATTCAAGAAACCAAATTGAAGAACCATTAAGGTCGATGAATACTCCAAAATACAAACTACCAGGATAAACAAAAATTCCAAAGAAAGAACTTGAAAAATTGTCCAATTTTTATGAATAATTTGTAAATTCAAAATAAGATATTTTTAGGACTCCAAATTAACTGAATTACAATAGATCTACTGCAATGTACATTATATTAAAATGCTTTAATTATTGAATAAATGATTTTTATGGTACATGTACAAAATGAATGGTTACATTTTGAGGTAAACCAATTCAAATTCTAATGCTTCTTTTCAACACAGACTCTGAAAGACAAGAGGGTTTGGATTAATATATTAAGAAAATGCAAAAGAAATAAGGTGCCAATAAACACTACTATACCCAGCAAAAATGTTTCCTACAGAGTTCAAAATGAAATTAAAGCACTGCATGATAAACAGAATTTAAATAAATTAATGTTGAGAACATGAAATATGAAAAGTTTTATATTGCCTATGTGAGAGACTCTCAAATCTCAGCACTAAATTCAGATACTGTGGTTGGATCACTAACCACACTGAACCCCATCACTCTGGTAACCTAGCACCCCTTTTATCCTCAGCATGTTCTTTACCTCTTCTTTTTCTGCCAGTGACTTTTAGTCCATTGGTTTTTATTCCTGCATATATTGGAAAACCATTGGGCCTTCCAACACTCAGACATATTCTGTCCAGCACCTATTTAACAATATAAGCCTGCCTATGTAACAATAAAGCAGATTGAGACCTCTGAAACTGGTCTCTGGAGGTCATTCTTTGACTCCATCACCACACCCTCCTCAGATGTTCAGAGGGTTCAGGCTGAACCAAGATCCTTCACATTTGGTGCCACAAGCAGGGACCTGAGGAAAGCAGGTAGGTGTGGATGTAGGACACCCTAAAAATTAGGGGAAGTGTGGGCAATTTACCAGCTCCATGAAGGACTTACAACTACAACTGCTTTAATCCCTTCTTAGTATAGGAGGACTAACATTAAATAAAGGAAGCAAAAAATTTTGAGATATATCACTGAACACTAATCCTTGGTTTAAAGCTGTTGATGTATTAGATCCAGAGATAGGGAGAGAATCACAGTTAATGCTGGGCAAGAATATGTCAGACAAGGATGGTTCCTACCTCTAACTTTTTCCCCATCATGACGGCCATCCAACTATCTTTGTGTCACCATGGGTCCCATTCTTGTCATGTCATGGCCACAGTACCAGTGGAAATAGCAAGTCAAGAGAGGGAACACAAGAAGAAAGAGAAAGAGCTTACTGTAACATCAAAGGCAGAGGCTCAACCTCTCGATGCACAATAGAAAAAGATAGAAACTAATATAGGGATAGTTAAGTCAAAGAAGGTTTACTCCTCAATATCTAAACTCAAGCAACAATTACAGATAGATGAGGAGAAAATGGACAACCTTAACAGTCCCCAGCTGCCTTAGTCAGGACCCCCTCCATGATCAGAGTCTAATCCTTTCTCTGAACTATACACATGGGAACTGTTCTTACTACTGATCACAAGGCCTTCTATAAAGATATTGTAGACACAGAGTTAAACAATCCAAACTTGTGAGAGGTGAAAGAAAAATAACCCCATTTCTAAGGGCCAGTGTTCATTCAGTACCTCTTATTAAACTAAAATGGCATCATGAAGGACTTATCTGGATTGAACAGTGGCCTATAAAGACAAATTGTCACATTTAAAGTCTCTGATAAAGAAACTATTGAACGCTGGACATATAGATCCCTCTATCAGTCCATATAATACTTCCATTTTCATCATAGAAAAGAAAACAAAAGGAAAATGCAGCCTTCTCCATGATATTGCAGGCTTCTCAGGGGTATTAATGTTGTTATGAAAAAAAAAAAAAAGGGCACTACACAGCCTAGTTTACAAGGGCTACCAATTTACCCCATGGGTCATCTTATTAGAATTTTAGACATTAAAGACTGCTTTTTCAGTATTACACTGAAAAAATTGCCTTCACCGTTTCTGTCACCAATAACATGGTACCAACACAAAGGTATCAGTGGACAGTCTTCCCTCAGGGTATAAAAAATAGTCTGACCATATGACAACTGTATGTGCTACAGGATGTTAAACCATTGTTAGGCTACATTTAACAGTAGTATATTACATGGTTATATTCTGCTAGCTGATATTAAGGAACATGATATAGAACAAGCCTTAATGATCCCACAGAACAACTTAAAATCTATTGGACTTTGTATAGCACTTGAAAAGGTACAAAAGATCACACCTTACACTTGTTTGGCCACATTGGTGCTACCTAACACCATATGCCCTAGTGGGCCCATTATTCACATTCCAGATTAAGAAACTTTAAATGATCTTCAGGTACAATTAGGACATACTAACTGGGTAAGGCCCTGGCTTAAGATTATTACAGCCCAACTTACTCCTTTATTCAATTGCCTTAAAGGCGACACATAACCAAATTCTTTGAGGATGCTAACTCCTGAGGCAATACAAGGTTAATGAGGCATTTGGGACATTATAATTATTCATATTTGACACAAATAAGAATCTGTATGCCATCACTTTTGCAACCCCAGGCCTTCCTACATGGGTATTGTGACAACCCAAACAACCTAAATTAGAAAGTGTAAATTTGCCCTCCAACACTATGCCTAAGATCTGCAGCCCACTCAGTGCCCTAACCACATTAGTACAGTCCGTGAATGCAGAGTGTAGGTACTTATGGTTTAGAGCCTAATAGATTGGTACTCCTGATCTCAAAAGAGTAATTAAACTTTCTACTACAAAATAGTCTCTCTATACTATATATGTTAAAAAGGATGCCCATGCAAAACAGAGAGTCATCTTACTCAAGATAAATTCCTCCAGACTCTGAACTAATTAACCTTACAGTATATAAACCCTGTGTCCACTCAGCCCATTACTGAAGCTATGTTAGCTTTCACTGACGCCACCTCCGATGGAATCATTGCCATTGTAATTTTGGATTTAATCTCCAATAAACAACAGGTGTTTCAGACAGACAAGCTATTGTTTTCCCCCAATATCTAGAACTTCTAGTTTTCTACAACCCATTAACCTGTTTTCAGAGAGTCAATATTGTGTCCAGTTAACTCCCCAGCTTGCTTAAGCTTGTTGCAAGCTAGATCTAACTGAACCACTAGATGTTTTGATTTCTAGCATCCACACTATGCTAGAAGCAAGAATATGCCCTCTTTGTATCCAACTTATCAACCAGGGCACATTCTCAATTACCAGGACCATTAGTGAATCTCACTAAGAAAGTGGATCAACTTACTTGGCCCATAAATGCCATGAAAATAACTGACAAAGCCCGCAAGTTACATACACATTTCCAGTAATCCACCTAAAGCCTCCATAGGCTATTCCCAGCCCCTCTTGAGGAATCTTATAAACAATTAGTTAGGGATTGTAAAAAGTGTGCTCCATTTTTTTCCCATATAAGCCTGACTATGAAACAATAAAGTAGATTGAGTTCTCTGAAAATGGTCTCTGGAGGTCTCTCATCAACTCTTTTTCTGCAGCTGTTTTGTGGTTCCCAGCTGGATGGAGAGACCCCACAAATTAATATTTGCAAAGCCTGTTTTAAAAAGTACTCAATGAAACATTTTATGAAGTAAATATAACATGAAAACTGGCATGCAGATTAATCACACTAGAAAAAGAGTTAAGTAAATGAGAACCTATTTCAAATTCAACATTATAAATAAAACAATTGGCAGGAAATAAGTGTCATCACTATAACATAGAATGTAAATGGCTTCAATTAATCAAAAGATAAACAGTAGCAGATTTTGTTAAAAATTAAGAGTAAACAATATGGTGTTTATGAAATACCTTGACAAAAAACATGCAAAACCTGAAGTTATAAGAATGGGAAAGATGTATCCTGAAAATAATGTCCATTACAATATTAGGGTTTATATTTCTATATCAGCCAAGTGGAATTCAAGTAAAAATCATTAAGAATAGGGAAATAAAATATCTTAATCCTGTTTAAAAATTTCATCCAACACCAATATAGAGCAAATGTAAATATGTATGCCCCCCAAAATGATCCATCCATGTAGAGAGAATGTTTTGAATATTAAGAATTTAATAAACTACAATATTATACTACTGGGTGACTTGAACACATTTCTCTCACCACTGGATAGAATATTCAGACAAAAATTTAGTAATAATTATTTAGAACTAATTGATACTATTTATCAAATGAACCTAGCAGGTATCTATAGAATATGCCATTCACCAATGACTGCATTTATTTTCTCAGCAGTGCATAAAATATTTATGTCATATTATAGGTCACAAATCATATCATAAATTCCACAAAGCAATAAAGATAAATTCTTTCATCTTATCAGAAATTTATGCAAATTAGAAATCAATGAAAAGTAAAAACTCAATTTATCGCTAATACCTGGAGACTAATTTATTTTGATTTACAGATAGATCAGAAATAAAATTAGGAAACAGCATAAAGCCATTACAATTAGTGAAAATAACTATACAACATAACAAAATGTCTGGGAAAGTGTGAACTCTGTAATAACAGCAAAATTAATGACACTAAGTGGAAACATTAAAAATATAATTATATAAAATAGATTACCTAACATCACACCTCAGGCACAAGAAAAAGAACAAAAATATATTAAAATCAATGGAAGAAGGGAAATAAATGGAGTCAGAGTAAAAATCAATGAAATTGAGAGTAAAAAACAATACAAATGATTAATGAGTCAGTTTGTTTTTAAAACATAAACAAGATAGATAAACCCTCAGAAATACTAACCAAGGTAAAGATCAAAAAGACTAAAAAAAGTATTGAAAAATGAAAATATAACTAGAGAAAGTAGTAAATTCCAGTGGTTCATAAAAAAGACTTTCAATTTTTCTCTATTTAGAATTATGTTGGCTTTGGATTTAGCATATATGGCTTTTATGATGTTGAGGTAATGAGGAGAGGGTAATGAGGATAGGGGAAGGGGGATGGGGGTTAGAATAATATAGTGAAACAGTCATTATTACCTCATGTACCTACATGACTTTATGACTGATGTGATCATGCAATATGTATATCAGAAAAATGAGAGATTACATTCCATTTACATATGATCTATCAAAATGTATAAATGCGTTCTACTGTCATGTATGCCTAGCTAGAATAATTTTAAAAGTTTAAAAAGTTTAAGAAAAGAATATTAAAATTATGATTCCATCAAAAAAATTAGAATCTATTACAAGATATAAAATTAAGTTATCTCTAATACCTGGAGACTAATTTAATTTTGACTGAAAAATGGATAAGAAAAGAAATCAGAAGAAAACAAATAATCTTTAAAATGAATGAAAGCAGTTATACAACATAACAAAATGTTTGGTAAAGAAGAAAATCAGTAGTAACAGAAAAACTAATGGCACTAAGTGCAAATGTTAGAGAGAATTATACCTAAGAAATTATCTAAAATTACAACTTAGGAACTAAATAAAAGAACAAGCCAACTTTAAACTCAATTGATGAAGGGAAATAAAAAAAAATCAGTCAAGAAATATAAAATTGATAATAAAAACACTACAAGTGGATAAGTGAAAAAGTGTTCTTTCAAGATAAACACAAGACTAATAAACCCTCAGAAAAACTAACCAAGATAAAGACTAAAGTAAGAAAATGGAATTGAAGGAAAAATTTAATCACAGACACTACTAAATGCCAGTGGATCAAAAAAACTTTAAATTTGATATCCAAATAAGTAACAAAATATTGAAGATATTGACAAATTCCTAGAGACATTTGACCTACCCAAACTAAATCTTTAGGATATAGGCAATATGAACATAATGAGGCCATATAATGTTATTGAGCAAGCTACCAAAAGCCTTACAACAAATAAATGTTAGGTCTGGATAGCCTCAGTTGTACCAGATTAAAAAAAAAAAAAACTCATCCAAATTTTTAATTAAACTTTTCCAAACTAAATACAAGATTATTGTTAAAAAAAAAAGTGTAATATGATCAAGCAGTTTTCATTTCAAGGATATAAGTTTGAACATTTTAAAATCAATAAACTACCTACATAAATAGTGTTAAGGGCAAGAATCATTGTTATCTCAGTAGATGCAGAACAAGAATTTGAAAAAGTACAGTTCCAGGTCTCGTTTAAAGTACTAGAAAATCTACAGATACAAGCCAACTACTATAATATTGTAAAGCTTACATATGACAAATCCAAGAACAACATCATACTGAAATCAAAAAACCTGAAGTCATTTATTCTAAAAACAGGAACAAGGCAAGTATGTGCACCATCATCCCTATTCAAATTACTGGTTATAATCCTATCCTTGGCAACTAGTCAGATGAAGGAAATTAAGAGCTATGAACGGGATATAAAGAATTCAAATTATGTGCTGATGACAAGATTATACATTTAAAGGATTCAAAAGACTCTATCAGAAATCTTATAAAATAATTAGTAAGTTTAGAAAAAAGGAGACAAATCACATAAATGAAGCCAAACTTTAATAATAAATTTTATAATCAAATTTCAAAAATAAATCTCCCATAAAAAATAAATCTCCCATAGCAACATGTTAATATTCAGAATGCATAAAGAACTCAAAAATTTGACAGACAACTAATAAGCCAAATAACAAATGGGAAAAGAAAAAGACACTACTCAAAATAAAATGGAGTCAACAGATCTACGAAAAAATGTTAAACGTCTCTAGCAATTGGGCAATGACAAATCATAGTCTCCATTGATATTTCTTCTCACTTCAGTAGTCATAGAAATAAATGAAAATACAAATAATACCTGGAGGCAAGAATGTGTGAAAAAAGTAAACTCATATTTTGGATGGGGTTGTAAACTGATGCCACATGTCTGGATTGTAGTTTGGTGATGCCTCAATAAAAATAAGACTTGGCCTACTTATTTTTCCTTAGGGTGCAGGGTCTCTGGTCTGATTCCAAGATCCTTGATCCATTTTAAGTTGAGTTTTGCAGGGTGAGAGATAGAAGTTTAGTTTCAATCTGCTACATATGGATTTCCAATTTTCCCAGCACCATTTGTTGAGTAGGCTGTCTTTCTCCAATGTATGTTTTTGGCACCTTTGTCTAGTATGAGAGAACTGTATTTATTTGAGTTTATCTTTGTGTCCTCTATTCGGTACCATTGATCTACCTATTTTGATGCCAGTGCCATGCTATTTTTGTTACTATTGTTCTGTATTATAGTTGAAGTTCTGGTATTGTGATACCCCCTTCTTCACTCTTTCTGCTAAGGATTGCTTTAGCTCTTATGGGTCTCTTGTATTTCCAAATGAATTTAATGATTGCTTGGTCTATATCTATGAGGTTCAACATCTCTAGATTTAAGAGAAATGCAAACCAAAACTACCCTAAGATTTCACCTCACCCCAATTAGAATGGCAATTATCAAGAACACAAGCAATAATAGGTTTTGACAAGGATGTGGGGAAAAAGGTATTCTCATATACTGCATAGTGTTACAAATTAGTGCAGCCACTCTGGAAAGCAGTATAGAGATCCCTTAGAAAACTTGGAATAGAACCACCATTTGACCTAGCTCTCCCACTCCTTGGCCTATACCCAAAGGACTTAAAATAAGCATACTACCATGTTACAACCACATCAATGTTCATGGCTGCTCAATTCACAATAGCTAGATTGTGGAACCAACATAAATACACTTAAATTGCTGAGTGGATAAAGAAATTGTGGTACATATACACAATGAAATATTACTCAGCCATGAAGAAGAATAAAATTATGGCATTTGCAGGCAAATGGATGAAATTGGAGATCATGCTAAGTGAGATAAGACAATCTCAAAAAAAGCAAAGAAGGAATGATTTATCTGATAAGTGAATGATACATAATGGGTGGTGGGACAGAGGCAAGAATGGAGGAAGGATGGATTTTATAGAAAAAAGAAGCATTGAAGGGGTGGGAGAAGAAAAAATAATAGATCAAGCAAACATCATATCCTTATATATGTATGACTGCACAAATTGTATGACTCTGCTTCATGTAGAGAGAAATAAATTTTACTCCATTTGTGTATAATCCATCAAAATAAATAAATTATTAAAAATAATAAAAAATAATGATGAACTTTAAAAAAGCAAACAAAAGGTATGAAACCATTCTGTGAAACTCTACCACTACTTGAATATATAGCAAGAATTTAAACTCAGCATACAAAAAATAGGGAGTCACATTTATGTTTATAACAACACAATTTAAAATTGCCAAGATATGGAATCAAGTTAGTTGCCCTTCAATAGATGAGTTGATAAAGAAAATCGGGTGTATATGTACAATGGTATATTATTCAATCATAAAAATGAATGGAACTATGGCATTTGTTGGTAAATATGTGCTTTAATAGACTATTATTCTATGCAAAATAACACAGACATGAAGCCAAAGTTCAAATGTTTCTTTGGATATGGAAAATCTATTTTAAAAATGGGAAAAATGGAGAGGGAAAGGAAAAAAGTAGGTGAAAAATCTCATGAAAATAGAAAAATTTATTGGACCATATTAAGGTCAATGAGAGAGAAACGTGATGAGATAATGTAAAAACATTAGAATGAATGTGACTTAACTTTCTCTTATACATATATAAATGCATGAAATTGAATCTCCCTATCATATAAATCCACAAAAGTGTTATTAAAACAATATAGGTAAATACCGGAAAACTCAGAAAAAATAAATACAGGACAAGGTAAATTAGATGGAGGAAGGGAGGAAAAAATGTAGTAGAGGAAACTGGATTAGAGTAAATTATAGTCCAATTTTTAAACTTCCAAAATAAATTCTAATGTGATGTATAAAAAATAGAACCAATAAAATAATGCTTTCCTGAAGGAATGATGAACCCAACCATTATGTATCACTATAATGCTCTAATTCAAAATGATAAAAGGAAGTTAAACACTGAGTTAAAATACAACGCATAGAAATAACAACTTACAGTAAAAGGAAATAAAAAATATAACATATTTGTTGGATGGAGCATCACATTAAGCTCTGAGCTTCCTAGAAGTCATGGAAAAATAGAAAACATTTAAATTCATATGGTGTAAATGCAATTTTTCTGACAGTAACATTGCCACTGGTGATTGTCAATATTTAAGAATATTTCCAAAAATCATTTGCATGAGTTTCATAATGTTTTGCTATTATTTTGTATTTTTATTGAGGCTCTTTATTTTGTGACAGACTTACATAATGCAAGGTATTTAACTTATTACATTTATGAGAAAAAATATTACTATTTACCATCCATGCACCCAATGAAAAAAGAAAGTCAAAAACAAAATAACTGGACTTTGAACAAGCAAGCGTGTGGCCTTAAGTGACTCACTGTCTCTAAGTGCCTCACACTGTCTTTGTGAGTTTGCTGTGTTGCCTTGATAATTGAGAAAATCCTCCTAATAAGGATGATAGTTTGATAATAATAAGACAGAAAAATTACCCAATATTCTGTGAGTCATAGTGATTTTTTAATGCATTTTTTTTTTTTTACTTTGAGACATTTTACCTTTGATTTCAAGTATAATTTGGGGTGTAAATTTTATTTCAAGCTTTAAAGTCAAACTTGAGATTTGCTCAGGTTTCAAATAATATTAATTTATTTAGGAAAAACTTACATATAATTGAAAAAAAAAAATTCCGGGGTACTTCTATGTATCCATTACCTAACTTCACCAATATAATCCTAGATATAATACCTGTGAAGAACAACAAAAGGAACAAAATGTTATCTACATTGATCATTTTCTATGTCAAAGTGCACAATCATATGACTCCAGATTTCTGGGTCTGCAGTGGGCGTACCACCATAATGGAACAAAATGGCACAGGACATTTTTTCATCACATGGCAGTCAGGAAACAGATATTGGGAGAATCCAGGGACAAACTAAAATCCAACTCCATTCTACCAGTGACCTACTTTATCAACCCATGTCTAATTGCTTACTGTTAACATTCTCTTTTTCATTCTAGTTATAATTCCAACAAATGGATTATTCCAGAGTTGATGTTACAGTTTCCATAGTCCAGTATTCTCATCTTTGAATGATGTTACGTTGCCTGATGAATGAGTTTTTCAGGGAACATTCTGAGACCCACACCATAATAGTCAACAATCTTGTAGAACATTATTCCATTTCTTCAAAATTTTTGTTGTCATTCTTAAAATCATATGCTAATTAGTTAATGCTGACATTTTATCTTGTGTTAATTAGAGGACAAGAAAACATTTTCTTTGTCAACACACTTCTACTGACTTGAAACATCAGAAAATTTAGAATTTTATAACATATTCTATAGCAAAGTGCTTACAAAAGAAGGCAGTTGAAAGAACTTGCTAAATTATTCAAAAGCATCAAAATACTTTCCCACATTTATATCATTTTAGCCATTAAAATAAGATAGTGATTTTGTATCACTGCTACATAATAAGTTGAAACTCAAAATTTAAAAAAAACTGTGAAATTATAAATGATTTCAGAGTTTTCTATATTAACATCAAAATTCTCATCATGAGATAAATGTTTTCCCAAAGAAATAGCAAATCTATCCCAATATGTAAATAAAAGGCAAAATGGGTAGCTGAATCAGACCCATTCTTTGGTATACCCAAAATAAGCTTCTTTGATAAATAGTAATCATACATCAATAAAGCTCTTAAAATAAATGTGGGAGTGAAGAAGGGATGATGGAATCCAATAGAGAAGTTATTCTAACAAAATAAATTATACTACTTCCAATTGCATATTATTTTTTAAAAATCTTGCATTTGTTGAAAATAATGGGTCTGGTAAATCTGTGTTTTTGCAATTGCAATAAATCAAAAACATGATATTAAAATTTGAAATCCACCCTCTAATTTAGAGGAAATTTTAAAATATTGGTTGTGTGCTTATGTAATTCAGAGAAATGACTTTAATCCTGTGATAAGTTATAAATATATTAGCACATTTTATTCACTTACTCTGTGAATATATCCTAATTTTGTACTTATTTTTGCATTTTATAGACTCAAAAATATTGTCTTTTCTTCTCTAATAAAAATTTCTACATCTGCACCGTATTTTACGTATAAATGTGTTCTAATTTATACCTGAGATTAGTAATAAGAGCTAAACATGTTACACCCTTTCAACTGCTTTTTGTAGTTATTTTTACTTTTTAAAATTCTTTGCATATTTACATTCTTTTCTTTAATCACAATTTCTGTTTCTCCCATCAATTTTGTATATAAATGAATTCACTGCTCCTCTCACTCTTTTTACCCTACTTGTATAAGGTATTTTCTGTAATTTCTTTTTTTCCTGGATTTCATGGTAAAGCTGGATGCAATTTCAAATTAGGTTCATTAAACATTAATTATGAAAATTTGTGTTGGCTCTTAAAAGCTTATGATTATGTATGTCTTTTTTGTAGAAAAGTACACCAAGAATGGCATGGTCTGTTTTTCAGTGGTAAAATACTTGCCTACCAGGAGTAAGGCTCTGGGTTCTATGCTCAGCATCACACAAATATAAACACATAAAGCAAAGTTATTTTGTCTATCAACAACTAAAACATATTCATTGGGAAATACGTACCATGTCAGATCAAGTATGCAGAGATACATTCCTCCAAATTTCTGAACAGAAACATTTTTTATGTTGACAAAAAACACACTGCACCCAACACAGAGATAATTCATCAAAAGATCTAGTGTGAGTTTTCAAGAGAGGAGGTACAGATGGGACAAAAGCAGAGAGGAATTTTGTATTGATATCATGGAATTGAGACATAGGTATAGCACCTGTTAAGAGAGATGAAGATGGAAAAGTAGTTGGCAGCAATACTCAAATTCTAGTATTTAAGAAAGTTGAAGACAAAATATTATTCCTAGAAATTTGTATTATGCAACTGAATTCATCAATTCCCATCCAGGTTCACACCAATCCTCATTCAAGGATGATTCTGGTCAAGGATTTTTTGTCACACCAGTGAAAGTTTGGCTCACGTTTTATCTTAACATTTTCCTTTACTTTTGAATTGGCTATATCACAGACTTAAGGTGTTAATATATTTAACTCAAAGCCATAATTATTGCTTTGTTGGATTCTTTGATTTGTTTCTATTTACAAATGTTTTCATTGATGGTCACAGTGGCACATGCCCCCTGTCATCCCTGATGCTTGGGAGACTGGGGCAAGAGGATCACAATTTCAAGCCAACCTCAGAAACTGAGAAAGGCTACAAACATCTTAGTGAAACACTATTTCTAAATAAAATATGTTGAATACTCGGGATGTGGCTCAGTGGTGAAACACATCTGGATTCAATTTCCCATACAAAAACCCCACATATTTTAAATTTTATATTTGGTAATTTTCTTTACCTTACTATCTATATTTATTTATGAACATTAGAATTTGTGTTTTCTTAAATTTCTTTCAGATTCTAATTAGGTTATTTATTCTGATATAAATTTGTTTAAACATCTCAATTTTACAGAACTCCATAACCTCAAAATTATGTTATTTATATTGATCTGTCATCCTGACATGAAGTTATTTATTGTTTCATATGTTTTCCTTAGTTCTATAACATGAAATGTTTTTCTTTTTGGAATATCATTTTATTACTTTTGTTTATATTTAGTTTCAAGTGATATTTAATTTAAATAATTCTGCTTGTATTATTCTATATGTTTACATAAAGATTTTAAGCTTATTAAAATCTTTCTCAATTTCAGGTTTCTACTCTTATAATACTATATTTTACTATATGTAACTTCTTCTAAATATCTCTAATTTTATTTTGGTGTAGAATGATAAAGAACAAAACCTTTTCTCTGACAGCATCTTTCACCTCCTAAATATAAACCCTTGAATCCAATGAATTCATAAATATGTGACCTTTTCTAGAAAAGTGGACTATGCAGATGAGAAGAAGTGAAATATTTTGAATGTGAAGATTGTTCTACTTAATCTGGTCATAGTCAAGTTTACCACAATGGCTTTCATGAGAATCAGCTAAGAACATAGTGGTCAGAGTGGAACTGTGATCATGGATATAGGTGTTTGACTGAAAATTGATAAATAGTAAAAACATGAAAAAGAGGTAATGATTGTAGGAAGCTCTGAAACCTGGAGGGGGAAAATGGAGTTACCTTAAGATTAACCTCCAGATAGGAGAAGGTCTGCTGAAATCTTGACCTTAAATCTCAAGTCCCACAATGTGATTTGAATCCAAAAAGAAGAATAATATACTACATTTTAAATAATAATTATGTTTTTTATGAACTCAGTAAGAAACCAATACAACAAAAACAATACTCTCCCATTGTTCAGGTTGCTGTATTTATGGGTCAGCTTTTCTTATACTCAACCCACATTTCAACATTCATCTCAATCAGTTCTATATACTATAAATAGTACTTATGTATATAGCCATTACTTTTCTGAGTCAAGCATGATCCTCAGACTGACCTTCTCTGGTACTGTCACATCCTTACACTGTGTAATCAAGTGTCTATAGACTTATAGAAGGATTACCTTGTTTAATCTCTGTGCAGTACTAACTTTGGTATCAAGTGCAGTGAATGAATATTTATTTTAATAACAGAACATTCAATGCAAAATGGGCATCTACTTATCTGATGCATATTAGCAATGCTGAAATACTGTAAATATGGTGTGAATTCCTGGACTCTGTCATGTCATCAGTAAGTCATATTTCACTGCTGAGGTCTTAGTGATAGTTGATCTCTGAACAATCATGATGTTGTACTAAGCACTGCTCAGGATATTGATTAAATGAACAGATAACTTAAGTTCATTTTATGTTGTTTGTCCAGTTATGGATTTCATGCTTACTCATCATCACCTAATTTTTGGAGAGTTGAGATTCTGAGAGGATCTTACCTGATATGAGTGACCTTATGAAGAGTATCAGCATGATGAAGAGGCAATAGAGGAACTACCTGGAAAATTCCTTCATCCCTCAGCCTGTGAAGAAATCAAGTAGTATGCATTTTCTTCTTCTCTGAGCCTCAGAGAACAAAAACAGTCTTATAAAAGGAAGAAAGGGGGTGTTTTTCTAGTTAGTAGAAGATGAGTGAAGGAATGAGAAATAAAAAGATCAGGGCAAGTGACAACGAATGAAACAGAGGAGAACGGGGTACTTTTTTGTTCTTGAGGTCTTCCTTTTGGCTCAAGTTGAGAGTAAAGCAAACATGTAAATGATCCAGCTTTTATTTCTCTGAGTATGTGCATAGGCCACCTGCACAATGTCATTGTGTATCACTCAATTTCATTTCAATAAACTTCTTCATTTATAACTTGGCAAAATATTATTGGAAATATTCTAATAATGATTTTCCCTTTTGTTAAAAAGAAAAGTGACTCTGTGAAATGAAGGAAATAATACAAAGAGAATAGAATGTTCAAACAAATTCTACAAGGATGTATATAGGTCATGGAATATAAACCTGGGTATAATAACTGTTTATTTTTCAGACTCTAAGATATAAATTGAGGGAAACTTATGTGGAATTCAAAGAAAACAAAGGATATAAAAACACAAACACTCTTAAACATCAAGGCTAAATTTATATAAGTTTTGGTTCTTAAGAGGATATAAGATAGTGGTAGAAATATATAGATTCACAGTAAACAAAAGATTACTGAGATAGGCCTATTTTTCTTTGGTGGTAGTTGACAAATTGGAGGAAACAGCAAAATTTCAAAGTCTGCTCATATTTCTTTGAACACTCTGGTAGTCCAAACAAAAATTTCTAGCAATTATCCAATACAGTCAATGATGATTGTGGCTCATTTGTTTCCCACTAGTCAACTGGAGAGACCTGGTGGGAGAAATCATTTCATGCACCTTCAAATTTAAACATATTGAAGATTCTACTCTGTATAAGCTGAGCTATGGTAAGTATATACAGCTATTCATATCCATGTTGACACACATACCTCAAACACATAAATAGTTCAGGGAAAGATATACATTTAAACTCATTGTATTCTACTTATTTTATATCAAGTGCAATTATTTCCATCCCAAAAAATTACTCTATGCATTTGTAGAAACAGCCTAGGCAATAGTAATTATCCTGAGAAATCTCCTTCTCCTTTAAGTAACAATTCATAACAGAGAAGAAGGTAGAAAGAACATGTGTCCCTCATGGTATAATTTATATTCTTGGACTGAAGTGGTAGATACTTTATCTGTATAAGCATCCCATTTCATGCAAACTTGAAAGTCAACATCACAGAAGAGGAGAGAGCATGGAGGAGTGTGAAATTTATATGGCCATACCAGGAATTGGCATATATCACTTCCACTCTCTTTCACTTATAGAGAGCATAATAACATGATCACAGTTAACTACAAGGAAGTTTTACAAATGTAACTCAATAGTATATCCAGGTTGAAATAAAATATATAGAAGTTTCTAAAAATTTAACAAATAAAAATTGTGAAAATAGTCACCCATAGCATGCATTGACATAAGAATATCGCTATCCATACTAGTAGAAAACATTCTTTTATCCTCAGAGATATAAACTATGCATGTTCACTGAGGGAATCAGTGAATAGACTCCTACTCTCTTCCTAACAATAGTAAATATATATAAACACCGTACAAGAACCAGAACTCTTTCTTGAATTTACTTTCGCAGACAAGCTGCATATATTAAAAGTTGTTTAGGAATAAGTCAACAGAATCCATGTTGAATTGTCTGACATGGATGAGACCAGTAACATCTTCAAACAGGCTCACAGTTACAGGACATTCAGGAATAATCTTGACTGACCCAGTCCAAGAGCACACCATATTCATATATTTTCCTAGGTAATACTATTCCATCATTTTTTCCTAGAACAATCTATACTCCCTATTCTCTTTTATCAATTTTCAACAACATATCAAAAACATATTAGTTTCCTATGCTTAATCGTTTCTGCTATTTTTAGATAAGAAATTATTACTTTGTAGATCACATTAATTTTGCCAACTTTTTTAACTTTATTCAATGAGTAAAAAAATGTATAAATTTTGTCTGGTTCCTCTTATTCAATAACTATGAAAATGTCATCTATTTCCCTTATGATTATAGATTGCTCATTCTTATTACTGCCTTTGTTATGAGAAAAAAGTATGCTTTGTGGACTACATATAAACCAATATTTTTACTGAGAATTTGGATATAGACATTAATGTTTACATTCTCACATTCTTTGTTCCCTTTGATTAAAAACCTAATTATTGTTTGAGTCTCAAAACTAAAGTTTTAATTCATTATTTTGAACATCTTTACCACATAAAAATTTAAAACACACATACTATATGCACAAAAACAGGGAAGTTTTAATCACAACAAAGAAAATTAATAAATAAAATATCTCTCTAGAAAACACAGATACAAAACAAAACCATTATTTCTACTCAAACAAAACAATCATATTCAGATTTGAATATTACACCCTGACACAATTTTCTCAATATGCTATGAACTTATACACACCAAGTTCAGTCTTTCACGCAAATCTTTGACTGCTGATTGTGAGTTACCCACATGGCAGAAACTTCCTTGAAGGAACTTTACATTCTTGAACACTTAATAGTGGGGGCTGTTCTTGGATGATTATTTGAAAAGTAACTGTGACATGAGAACAAGCATTTTATTGATTTAATTAACCATATTTAATCAACCTTTTTATTTGAAGTTTTGAATCTTGAGAATATGAAATAAAGATAATAAAAGTGTAAAAATATGAAGAAGATAAACACAATTCCAGATATTAACCAAGGTTGGTGGGTTTGAGGACTGTTGTTGGTAGGATCTAGTTGAAGCACCAAATATTGATACATTTCATTTCTCTGTCTGAGTCACAGGTAAATTACAAAACAAGTATTTACTTGGGATGGCTTAGAAAAGCAGAGTGAGGTAGAAACAATAGCAGGTGAACAGCTCTTTTGGCTGATAATATTGTCCCTGATAAAATTGTAGAGTTTGCTCAGGTAATGTGTACTTCCTGCTATGCAAAATTTCACTGAAGATCAGGAACTGTAGTGGGTGGGCCTCCAGGCTCTATGACAGCAAACCAAAAATTGACAAAAAATTGGAAATTGACAGTTTTCCTAACAAATAAAATTTTCACCACCACTAATGGAGATTTAATGGATTATATGTAGGTCACTTCGAATGGAGGAAGTCTAATCCAAACCTGTAAACAATGAGGATATAGTAATCATAAAAGTTTGCTTTTTGGCAGTATATGCAATTTGTTTTCTATACAGTGACAGGCATTATATGATTTTAGAACTTAGCAAATGATATTCAGAAATAATTGTTTGAATAAATGCATAAACTCTCACTACAGATTCATGATATTTGTTTCATTTTCTTGGAGTGTCAGACAGACACGTTTATTAAAATCATGTATATTCTTTGGAGGACATTTCTTTGGTCCTGAAGAAAAGAACTTACTAAATTGGATAATTTATTTTTGAGAATAGAAAGAGTTCTATGTACACACTCTTTCATGCTTGCAAGAAGAATAGTAGAACAGCAATGTCTAGGTACAGCAGATGATTGGAATCAGAGTAGATCTGATGAAAGCCACCTTCACATCTCTGCTCAGTCTCAAACAAAAAGATGTAGTTTATACCGAGTGATATCTTTACCTACTCTGTCCTTTTATGAGAGTTTGAATTTTCTACCCCATCAACATGATCTCATCAAAATTAGCCTTTTACTTACCTGAAATGAGACAGACATCATTACCCTATGTACATGTATGATTGCAAAAATGGTGTCAATCTATAGTGTGTACAACCATAGAAATTAAAAGTTGTATCTCATTTGTGTAAGTGAATCAAAGTGAAGTCTGTAAAAGTAAAAATTCAAAAAATGAAAAGAATTAAAAAATAGTATTTCATATTATGTTGGAAGGAGATAAACTTTATTTTCTGGAGTAAATATCATGTGAAAGAGAAGAGGTTATTGTATGAGTACAGTGTACTCAACTTGTCTTGTCGGTGAGATTTAAACCATGACAAAAATTAAACCATGCCTAGTATTAGACCAATGATAGCTAGTTTGTATAAAGTAGTAAATCCATGAATTTTTATTTAAACACCCTTTCAACTCTCCTAGAGACAATAACTTGTCAAATATGAGTTAGCAATCTTTAAAGAAAACACATATAACTACAAGGCAGATCCTTCAAATAAAACAAAACATTTTAAATTTTAGAAAGGCATACTAACACATAATTTTTTGATGGTATATTAGTATGTTTACATTTACACAGGATATGAAACTAGAACCAAAACATCATCAAATTTTTATAGAAAATTAATCAAAATTTTAAGAATTAGTAATATCACTCTAAAATTTTTGAAATTGGACATTAACAGGCTACATTAAGTAAACCAATCCCAAAATATAAAGGCCAAAATTTCTCTATGATATGTGGATTCTAACACACAACAATGGTGGAGGGGAGAATTAAAATGTATTGGACTAGACAAAGGTGGATAAAGAAAAGGAAGGAGGAATAGAAAATTCTGTAGAACGAATCAGGTATAAATTTTCTATGTTCATATATGAATATAAATCAAATAAAACTCCACATCATGTTCTAGCACAACAATCAGAACCTAATTAGAATGTTAAACTTCATGTATGTATTATATGTCAAAATGCACTCTGTTGTCCTGTATATCTAAAAAGAACAAAAAAAGACTTGAAAAGAGATAGAAAATGTGGAATCTCATAAACTGCTATGCTTGTGAATTGTTTTTGTACCAGGTATAGAGCTCAGGATCACTTGACCACTGAGTCACATCCCCAGCCCTATGTTTGCATTGTATTTAGAGACTGCCTCCCATTTGCTGAGACTGACTTAATTCATGATAGTCCTACCTCAGCCTCCCAAAACAAGCATGCAAAACTGCACTTGGATATGCATGTGGATTTTTACAACCACTTTTGAAATCTCTGGTGGTATCATGCAGAGATGGACATATGCTTCTGGTGTTGTTCATTGAGTTCACTCTTAGGCATATATATAGTAGGAATGCCTATATATGTTCACCATGCAAAAGACAAATTACTGCAGCATTATGTGCACAATGGAAACAATTCAAATATCTATTAGTAATAAAAGGTTAAATAAATTGACTTTATTATTTTAAATGGAATACAATGCAGAAATTAAAATAGTCCTACCAAAAGTATATATAATATGTTTTTTCTATCCTATGAAATGAGTCTTTGAAGCCAGCATATCATTGGGTCTTTCTTTTATTCCAATCTGCCAGTCTATGTCTTTTGACTGATGAGTTCAGGCCATTAACATTCAGGGTTATTATTGAGTTATTGTTTGTATACCTTGTCATTTTGCTTTATTTTTGGTTTATAACTTGGCTTGGTTTCTCCTTTATTTGGCTGTTCCTTTAAGGTAGTTCCTCCCTTTGTTGACTTACATTATTTCTTTTCATTTCTCCCTCATGGAATATTTTGCTGAGATTGTTCTGTAGTGCCAGGTTTCTATTTATAAAATCTTTTAATTTGTTTAGCATGAAAGGATGGAATTCCATCATCAAATCTGAACGTGTTTTGCTGGGTTTAAGATTCTTGGAATCCATTTTCTTTCAGAGCTTGAAATATGCTGTTCCAGGTCCTTCTAACTTTTAGGGTCTGGGTTGAGGAAATCTGCTGATATTCATATTGGTTTCCCCCTGAATGTAATTTGTATTCTTTTTTCTGTGGCAGAAAAAAGAATCTTTATCTTTTAATCTTTTTATCTTTATTTTTTATGTTATGTATTTTTATTATTATGTGCCTTGGTGTGGGTGTGTTGTCCAAATCTTCATCATGTCACCGTAGGACCACACTTCCTTAACATGACTCCCAAAGCACAAGAAATACAAGCAGGAATCAATAATTGGGAAACATTCAAACTAAAACTTTTCTCTCAGCAATGGAAACTATCAGCAATGTGAAGAGAAAACCTACAGACTGGGAGAGAATATTTGCCACACATACTTCAGATAGATCATTTATCTCTAGAATCTATAAAGAACTCAAAAAATTTTACCCCAAGAATACATATAACCCCATTAACAAATGGGTTAAGGAAATGAGCAGACACTTCACAGAAGAAGATCTACAAGCAATCAATAGATATATAAAAAAAATTCCACATCTCTAGTAATAAGAGAAATGCAAATCAAAACTACCCAAAGATTCTATCTCACCTCAATTAGAATGGCAGTTATCAAGAATACAATCAACAATAGGTGTTGAAAAGGATGTGGGGGAAAAGTTACATTCATACATTGCTGGTGGGGTTGCAAATTATTGCAACCACTCTGGAAAGCAGTGCAGAGATTCCTTATAAATCTTGAAATGGAACTACCATTTGACCCAGCTATCCCACTCCTTAGCCTATACCCAAAGGACTTAAGATAAGCATACTACCATGTTGCAACCACATCAATGTTCATGGCTGCTCAATTCACAATAGCTAGATTGTGGAACAAAAATAGATACCCTTAAATTGCTGAATGGAAAAAGAAACTGTGGTACGTATACACAATGAAATATTACTCAGCCATAAAGAAAAATAAAATTATGGCATTTGCAGGCAAATGGATAAAGTTGGAGAGTATCATGCTAAGTGAGATAAGGCAATCCCAAAGAAACAAAGGCTGAATGATTTATCTGATAAGCAGATGATGATAACTAATGAGGGATGGGAGGGAGGCAAGAATGGAGGAAGGATGGATTGTATAGAGGAAACAGAGGTGGAAGGGGTGGGAGAAGAAAAAATAACAGATTGAGACAAACATTATTTTCCTATGTATAGGTGTGATTACACAAATCATACAACTTTACATCATGTACAAGCAGAGAAACAAATTGTACCCCATTTGTTTAAAATGAATAAAAATAAATAAACTTTTAAAAAGTATATATAAAACTTGTGTTTTTCATTGTGTATTTATTTAAGCATAATTTATAAGCTTGAGCTCCAGATATTAAATTATACAACAGTATGTCAACTTTATGGCCCAGCATGAGATTCTTCTTATCCAAGTTTGCCTCATTTAGTAATTTTTCAAATTTTGTCTAAGTATGTATGTATTGAAAAAGTAACAATGATTGATTACATAATATCTCAGATATTTATTTTAAAATATTCTTGTGGCTAGATAGTTATACCAAGGAAGAGTTTAAATTCGTGTAAAATTTTAAATATGACTCTTCATTGAACACCTTGTTAATACAGCTAAATGTTTATATTTTAGGAGGAGATTATTATTCAATTTATGCTAATAAATACAAGTTTTTTAAAATTATACCTAGAATTTTTCTTTAATTTTAGAGGTATCAAAAAGTGAGAAAAAGTAAGTATTTCCACTTTTGTTCACAAAAATATACAGTACTGAATTAGATCACACATCATGTTTATAATGAAATGCCTATATTAAAATAATTCACAAAAAAGTTTTATTTTGCTCACAGATGTGAAGATTCTATAGCATTGCACACCCACTACCTCTTCCCCATTTAGGGTTCTCTTGAACATATAAAATCAGGGTCGATTGCAAGCGTGGAAGCACAAATCAAATTTAAATATCACAGATTTATTCAGGATGTCAGGTACACTGAGAGGGACAAGGTTCAATATTTTATGTCAACTCTCTCATGAAAAATTACCAAATATCATGAGAAATGAATCAATTAATTTTGAAGGAAACACCCACAATGCTCTAAGAAGATATCATTTACCCCCACCTTTTAACACTTACAAAACATCCCACATCACCATATCTGGGATCATGTTCTAACTCATAACTATTTTAGGATATGCAATCCATATTATTCTGACAATTATCTTCCAAGGTTCTTGTTTCTCATACAATTAAAATGCTTTTTTTTCTTCTCCAATAATTACAAAATCTCAAATATTTTCAATATTACTCAAAAGTACAAGAGTGCTGGTGCCCGAGAAAAAGAATGCAACCCAACTGAGAAATGGGATCATAAATTTGAGGCCAGCCCAAGCAATTTAGCAAGACCTTATCTCAAAAATTTAAGTGATAAAATCAATATAGATATAGTTCAATCCCTAGTACTGAAAAAAAGTATAATTTCAAAAACCCTTTTGAAACTCAAGGAAAGATATTTATATATGTGTATGCTTTTGTGTATGTGTATAAACCATAAAAAAATTGACAAAAAGTAATCATTCCAATTTAAAAATGAGAAATAAGGAAGTAGAAAGGTGGAATCAATTTAAAGCAAAATTAAAGTTCAGAGGGAGATATTAAGTCTTAAATTTCCAATTGTAAGGTTTTGTACACTATGTGATGGATGGGCTCTCAAGGCCTTTGATATTCTCATGGATTAAATTTTTTATGTCAGTGGTCTTACAAAACTGACATGACATACACCTGTTATGTTTTAGCAGTCTCCCCTGCAGCTCTGAACTCACAGCTCCATTAGGTATTGCTCTTCAGGTTCTTCCTTTGGGGGCACTGATTCTGTCATAAACTAAATTCTGATCTCCAGGAATTTTCTCTGATCCATCAGCAGAACCTGTCTTGACTGTAAAAATCATGACGTTTATAAAATAAAAGTACTGTGTATTTGAAGTAGCACCATGGGGAAAATAAATATAGTTTAGGGCTGCTGGACTGCCTTAGGCATATTTGTTCCCTCAACTAAAATACCTGCAGACACTGGGGAAAATTATGTTGAGTTATTTTTATTGAAAAACCAATGCCTTTACATGTCATTTATACCTCTCTGCCAGGAGCCTTGATGGACTTCTGTGTGTCACATTGTTCAGTCTCTCAATGGGTGTAATAATTGCAGTCAGCTATGCTGACCTTTTTTATTCTCCAAAGATTTTTTATGTTGATAATTAAGAAGTACTTTGGCATGTGAAATACTATTTATACAGAGTTTCTGTGAGGTTTTCTGAAACACACAGAATTACCAGTACTTTCCTGTGTTATTTGGCAGTCCTACCAGAAGAAATTATAATTTATTCATTCAGTTTAGTAAACGTGATCTGAAAGATGAAAAACATGTGAAGAAGACATTTAGTACTGTGGGTTGCCAAATGATCAGACATAGCAGTTCCTGTAATCATATGTCTTGAAACTATATATTAACATGTATATGGAGATATCCACAATTTCTCACCAAGTCTGAATAGGGCATCAATCACTAAGGAAAAATACCAATTTTGGGGACCAACAAAGTATCAGACCTTATCTTTTGACCTAGTGTCTATGTAGCATGAGATGCCCTGAGTGTATCTCTACTTGAAGGAAAGGCTATAACCTCAAATTTTAGCTTGCCTCTTCTGGAGCTTGGCCACTCTCTTGTGCTCTGAAAAATATTTCTCAGTTATGTAAATTCCTTTACAGAGGAACTACTAAGCTGCCATAACTGCCTTTTATTTCCATTCTGTTAATTTCATTTTGCTCAGAATTTCCATATTCAAAGTTACTATTCCATTAGTGCAAAGCAATTTTATATTTTCTGCCTTCCCAGCTGGTTTTATCCAAAGTCTTCTCAGTCTTTCCATCAGAAGAATAATTCAATTCACCTATGTTTGGCTAAAGTTGTATTTCATAAATACAGAAGAGTCCCATTGCAGGAGTCATACGTTTTTCAAATTTCCATGTAAGTTTTCATCCCAGACAGATCAGGTATGTTCCAGTTGTTCATACAGATCCCTCTGAGTCACAAAGCACTGAAGTACAAATATATATATATATTTGAAGTTTATTCCAATGCTCATAGTGCTAGAGTCATATTTCATACAATGCATCATGTCATGAAAGACCTTGCAAGGTTAAAAAATGTATGGATTTAGATCTCTTAGAATCTGTTAGACATATTTGTTCCCTTAAGATAAAGCCTTTCCAAGGGAAAAAATATTCTGGGCTTTATTCAAAGAACATCTTGATGGCTGTACATATGAAGGTACCCATTCCACCAAAGGTTTTCCAGTGGGCTTGAGTGTGTTACATCATACATTAATAATGATTAATTTATTGCATTCACCTACTCTGTCTTTATTTATTAAATATTTTTTCTATATTGACAATTAAGAAATTTTGTAATGATTGAAATGTTTTCTATGCAGAATTCCTATGCATATCCCCAAAAAATAGAAATTTCACAGCAAATTCAATTGTTTCTGTGCAACACTGCTACAAGAAATTTTCTTTCCCTCATTGGCCTTTTATTTTATTTTTTTCTTTTTGTGGTGCAGGGGATTGAAACCAGGGCCTTATAATTGCGATGCAAGCAGTCTATGAACTTAGCTATATCCCCAGTCCTTTTTTCTACTTTAATGCAATCAAATTTTTCATTTTTATCTATTGTATTTACACATGAGAGAAAACATACATATTTCTTGTTGCATATATTGCATATTTTAGTGAATATAATGTTCTACAGTTTCACCCATTTTCCTAAAAACACCATAATTTTATTTTTGATGAATGAACAAAGTGACTTTTAAATATTTTATCTCTGAATAGATGGGAGAAAAAAAACTCTCAGAGGATCAGTTAGACAAAATGCTTAATTATTGAAGAATCATTGGTGAATTTAAGAGAAGAGCATATTGAGCTCAGAAAAGTCTTCAGACAGTCTTAGTCTGATCTGAGGTACTTGGAAAAATAGTGCCCCATTTATCACCAGAGTATGAAGTAAGGAATCTCTCTTTTCTTCAAAATAGCTTCTTACCAATGTAAACCCTGATGTACAGGTATGCCCAAATGCTATCTATAGCTGACTCTCAGTTATAATACCTGTCCTCTCACAATTGTCTGTAGAAAGTGTATATGGACTTTCAGGGCCAAACACTTTCTGGCATCCAAACCCCAAGTCTGTTCCTGATTTTCAACTATTAGAAAGGGAGACATTGTGTGAACATAACAAAATAGATTTTCCTATATTCAAAATTAAGGGTTGTTTTTCAGACTTTCAAAAGATATCCTTTCTTCACAGAAAAAAAAAATACTTAAATCATTCTATCTCTTCATTACAATAAATTACACTGTTTCACTCTTTCTTCAGGGAGTTCAATTGTTTGCCTTTTCAATTGGGAATATCACCCTGTCTATATCAGACTTGTCTCCTAGTTCAAATTGAGAAACATAACAATAGGCCATTGTCTTGTGACTCTGAGGGCTGAAGAGACAATTTTAAATGAAGCTTCTACTTGGCAAATATCCTGCTTAACTCAAATAATTCTCAAAATGTATTATCTTTCACTCTTAGTGGGAGTTTTTCCTCTCTGCAAAAATTTTTTTGAACTTCTGTTGGTTTCAAAACACCAAATTTTAAACATGTCTAAATTATTTCACATAAATTATCCAGTTTGTGGTATGCAGCTTCAAATTGGGACATATTGGTAAGTTTAGAGAATCCAAAAGGCCTCTTTCTATCTTTATGGTTGCATATAGAAGACAAATTCACCACCGTGCAGACCTGTTGTTGTACCATGCATTAGTATTCAGAGAAAACAAGAAAATAGTCTGGTTTATAGGTACAAGGAATATTGGAGGACATGCCTAATCTTCCCTGTGTCTTACAGAGAAAGTACAAGGTTCCCACTGCTCTGCAATGCATTAAAAATATGCTAAATTTTCCATACTATTTTTATGAAAGAAATATTCAGGTTTACTCTGTACATGAGCTGGTTTAATTATCAGCTCAGAATGAAGAAAATAATCTCTAGAGGGAAACATAAAATAATACATGATCTTACAATTGGACTTGTTTAACACAAAGGGAGATAAAATGGTCCAAGGTGTGATACATATGCCAATTTACCTCCCCATTGTCAAAATGTAGTTTCCTTCCTCCTTGAGTGTCTTCCAGATATCCATCTGAAATGTAAGCTACTTTTACCAGTGCAAACTGATTACGAATGGGAGGACTACGTGTCACTTTTAATTCTAAACTTCTCTGGAACGTAGCAGACTTCTTTCTTTTTTCTTATGTTGCACCTTTCTACAATTTTAGTAAATTTTTTCCTAAATTCTAAAAAAGAAAGAGACAATAAAATAGAAAATCTTGAAATCCAGCTGCATCAGACCTGGGAATGTCAGGGTATGGCATAATCCCTGTGGATTTTTTTCTCTTCTCCTAATAAGTACATTAAGGGAAAATTAAAGAATGTCATATGTACAAGTTCTTGTTACTTTTTAAGCACTTTTCTGAAGAGTTCCTGGGCTTGCACATTCTGTGAATATCTGATCTGGCCTTAAGCTGATAGAAAAGTGAACTCCATTGCAATTAATACTTTCCATGTGTTCTTTACTGCAGTATTATGGTTGTGTCAATTTTTTAAACCTCTATTTCTGAGCTCAATGTGTTTTGTTTTGTTTTTAGTTTGCTCTGTGTGTGTGTGTGTGTGTGTGTGTGTGTGTGTGTGAATTTACTTTTGGTCTTGCACCAATTACTCTTGTTTTGTCTATCTGGACCTCCTATTCCACTGTTTTTTGTTTCCATATGTCTTATTATTTAAGGATTAGATCTTAAATACACTGGAGAAAAGTGAGACCTCCTTTGAAGTGAATTAAGTAGGGAGAATATACAATGTATGTGATAAAACTGAGATCCTACTCCTAACATCACCAAATTCAGAGGCCCTTCATATTTCTGAGTCATAATGTAAAAATTCATGCCTAATTTTAAATAGTTAAAAATGACAGTCTTTTTAATAACTTCCTGTAGATCTTTTTTAATGTTTTCTTTGGGATAAAAGCTATAAAAACTTTGTTTTCTATCAGTTTCATGCATTTGTGTGCCTACCTATATATTGTATGTTGCATTTATATGTGGTTGTGTCACTATATCATGTACGTGGTGCCAAAATTGACATAGTAATAGAAAAGCCCTTGAAACTTATAACAAAATGGACCCAAATGACTTTCAGTTCACTTAATTAAATTTAGCTAAATAACATTTTTTATGTCTTTAAATTAACTAACACTCTCATTTTGTTTGGTGGTGAAACAATAGAATATTGGTTTCTATAAAATTATTAATATATGTCTATTGTTTCTAAGAATTTTTTAAAAAGGAAAAGGTAACTTCAAGTGTTAAGTAGTTGCATGATATCTTAGTTTTCCTCAATAGCATACATAAATTTATGGGTAACAGATTTAACAAAATTGGAATAAATATTTATAAACATATTCCTTAAAGAGACATCTGACTAATTTGCAACTGCTCCATACAAATTCAAGTATTCTTGACTTCTTACATTGTATAAGAAAAAGTGTTTTGTGCTTTTGTATATTGTTGGTATATTGAAAAACAATTTAAGTTTGTTTCATTTGTGGATTTGGGTCTTCAATAAAAACAAAATGATTAAGAAAATTCTGATTACATATTTTGAGAAGAGACTAATTAAGGACAGATTATGTAAAGTTAGTGGCTAAAACAAAGAAGAATGAGCAATGTTAGGGGAGGGGCTATCACCAGGAAGACACAATGGAGTCTTAGCACTAGTGGGTGAGGGACACTCACCCCCAGTACTCAGAGTACTTTGAGCAATGATGGGTGAGGGCAGATTTATGGCAGGACCCAGAGTAGATGGAGCACTGGTTGGAGAGGTGCACTCACTATAGGGTACAGTTGAACCTGGGCAATTGTGGTGAAGGGGAGATTTAGGGCAGAACACAGAGAAAGCTGAGCAAAATTAGATGAGGTGTGCTTGACCACAGGAGCCAGAGGAAACTGACCTCTGTTGGAAGAGGGTTGCTCATCAAGATGACTCATAGCCCTTGGAAGCTTTTAAAGAGAAAAGTTCTCAGTTACTTCAGGGGTCATGGGAGAGTGGTACCTTTTCAAATTTCTGAAGAACTTCTCCATGCTGATGTAAAATTTCCATAACCACATTTCATACTGTCCCTTGAAGGAGGTGTGCATTGTGCCTGATCTACAGGTCCTAAGAGGTATCTTTTGTCCACAGAGAAAAGCCAGTGACTTATTTGAGGAGATCCTGAAAACATTTAAATATATGGGTTCCATCCACTGTTCAGAAAGATGTCAGCAATCCTGGGCATGATACATCACCCATAAGAAGTCAGCCACTTAAACAAAGGTGTGGAAATGGCAGAAAATGAGTAGTAGAATGAGGCTTTCATTGCTTTAGGAATTGACATCTATTGAAATTATCTTGGATTTTAAGGCATTGGGGAGGAGTCTCTCTACATGGCAGCTCCAAAGTCCTATTGAGTTTATTGGAAAGAGGAAAAAACCTTATCTATAAATGTTTCTACATTTATGTTGACCTGGACATGAAGAAAAGGCCACACATGTTGTACTGAGTTTAGCAGAAATGGGGCTCACACAGAGAATTCACTAAGGGAAAAAGGTTGCCTAGGGATCATTGGAGAGTGAGCACCAGTAGTTGAAGAGAGCTCACCCACAAACCCAGAAGGGAGTTAGCACTGGTGGGTGAGGATGCTCACACACTGGAGTCAGAGGACCCTGTGCAATTGGGGGGGAGGTGAGATTTAATGCAAGACACAGAAGGCTGAGCACTAGTAGGAGGGGTGTGCTCTACCAGAGTACTCAGAAGACCTTTAACAATGGTGTTTAGAAGAGTTTTACAGAAGAACCCAGAGAAGACTGAGAAAAATTTGATGAGGTGTACTTGGTTGTAGAATTCGGAAGAGACAGAGTTCTTTAAGGAGAGGGTATCTCTCCTGCAGGTGTCAGAGTTTTGGGATACTTTTAGAGAGTGTCCTTTAGTCCAATGTCTCAGTATGATGATGTATAGTGGGAATGTTATTAAAAAGGTCTAAAAAATTTACCTTGATGATAAAAAATTGTCCTTGACACATTTCACACTGTCCCTTGAAGGTGTTAATTGAGCCTGACTCAAATGTCCTTGGATGGTTTTCCTTTTCTAAAAAGAGAGCATCCAATGACATGTCAGAGAAGATCCTGAAAATACTTAACTATATGCTTTCCATTCAAAGCTCAGAGAGATGGCAGAAATATGAGTCATGATACATCACTCATAAGATAGTTACTTGAACAAATGTGTGGAAATGGTGGACTATGAGTGGTGGAAAGAGGTCTTTAATTCTGTGGGAATTGACATCCATTAAAATTATCTTGAATTTTCAGGAATTGATGAGGAACCTGTCTGCATGGCAGCAGCAAAGTCATATTGAAGTTGTTCCAAAGAGGTAGTATCTATATGTTTAAAAGTTTCTCAGTTGTTTTGACCTGGATATGCAGGTCAGAGATGATTTACTGACTTTATCAGAAAAGGAGCTTATCCAGACAGTTTACTAAGGGAATTATGTACCTACAGCTCATTGGAGAGTGAGCACTTGCATGTAAAGGGTGTCCACCGACAATGCCCAGAGGAGAACGATTACTTGTGGGAGCGGGACACTCTCCCAAGGTACAAAGAAGACCCTGACCAATGGTGTGTGAGATGAGATTAAATGAAGCACCAAGAGAAGACTAAGAACTCCTAGGGGAGAAATGCTCAACCACAGGGCAGAAGACAGTAATTCTGGTCTGGAGACCTGGCTCATAGGATAGTTTATATCCTTAGTACTCATGTGAATGTTGTACTCACTCCTCTTCAAATGTCTCCTCTTCTGATGTGACCTTGGTGCTGATCTGTGGCCTTATGTAGTTTCCCCTGCCTCCTCTGCTCCCCAGTGTCCTCTCTCCATGTTGGTCTGGTAACAGTGACAACAGTGTGTGGTGCCCTTTCCAGTCTCTCTCCTTGACTCCCATACACTTTGTGATGTCATAATGGCCTAGGTGGAGGGGCAGAAACAAGGCCTTGAGAGAGGATGTGGAGCCGTCAGAATTAACTGTGTCCCCCAGTATAACCTTTTCTTGGACCTAATGACCTCTGCCTACACTGACTGTTAGAGGTTTGAGCCTGGCTCCAGTTCTCTTTGTGACTCTGTTGTCCCTGAGTTTAGGAATGTCTTATTTGATGCTGCTGTCCCAGGCATCAGGGGAGGGGCAAAAAGTGACTGAAAATTGATAACAAAGCTTAATTTTCCCATTAAGTCCCTTCTGGAGCCAGGGGCCTCTTTGCCCCACCTTGTACATAGAGACCTCAGGGATGGTCTCTAACACGTGTATTCTCATGCTCAGTCCAGGGACCCCTGGGTCTCATTTCTCCCCTCCCCTTCTCCAATGCTTACCTGGCAGATGCACAGCACTTGGTGCCTGGCAGTACTGGAACCCCACCCAGACATGCTGTACTAAGTCTTTTGACCCTGACAGCAGGAGTGCCACAGGCTTCGTTGATGTCCTCATTGATGAGTAGGAATAAATACCACTGCAGGACTGTGATCTGTCCTTGTATCAAGGGATCCTCAGTGAGGGTCACCAGTGACCAAGCAGAGCCTTCCTTCTGCCACAGACCCACCAAGGATACCGAGCGCTACATATTGAAACATATTTTTATTATCACAATGACTCCCCCATACACTTCCCCAGATGCTGTGATTTTAGAAGAGACTGAGATGAAGGGCCCCTGGGAAGGGAAAGGGACACTTTGTGGCTGCAGGACAGCAGTGCAGCTGGGGGGGTTCCTGGTTCAGTGGGGCCCAGGTGCTCTCTCCTCCTCACTCCCTGTTCCTACTCACTCAGGGTGATTTCTTCTCTCCTGTGGTCACAATGGTAGGTAATGTGACTACCATTGAAAGTTGATAGGGAAGATATTCAAATAGGTCATTGCTACAACTGGGGGGACATGTGATTGGACTGAGGTTATCTAGAGTCACCAAAGCCACTGGCACCCACTCCCAGGCCATGGCTTGGTGGAAGCTGACTGGTTTGGTATGTCTTTTGCCTCTCTAGATGGGCTGGCAGGAAAGAAGAGTAACTTGCGTGTGTCTCTGCAGCAAAGGTGAACTTCAGTCTTTTATTACCAGGGATTTTGGTGTATTCTGTGAGGAAGCGAGTGCCTTCTCTCACATATAAATGTAAATATGTAAAAACAAAATAAGATAATATATATACACACATACACATATATATACACATATACATATGTATAAATAGTATTTAATATGTACACACACATACATACATAAACAAACATGTTTTTTTCAGTGCTGCAGATGGAACCTGGGGGTGATCTATCCCTGAGCTGCATGCACACATTTATTTATTTATTCCTTTATTGGTACAAGAATGATTGAACCCAGTAGTGCTTAACCATTGAGCCACATCCTGAGACACTTTTTCTTTTTATTCTCAGGCAGATCCTCACTAAGTGACTCTGAACTCACAATCCTCCTTCTAGCCTCAGCCTTCCAATCTGTTGGGATGACACCCATGCACCATCATGCAGGGCTTATTATTTTCTTTTAGGACAGGTCTTGATTTATCCCCCAGTCTGACCTTGAACTTGTGATACTCCCTGCTCAGTGCTCAGTGGTATCCAAAATAGAGAAACTGTAATTCCAGATGCCCCCACCAACATCCAGTTTGTCTCTGTCTTTTCTGTGACATTTTGTCAACCAAAGATTCCTTTTTATTCTTCCTCACTGAAGGGTTATGGAAAACAATATTCCTAAAATACAGCTCCAGAAGAAAAATGGAGGGACAATGTGGTTCACGGTGAGGGAAGAAAAATTTGCCAAACATTAAAACTCTTCCAGGTGCACACTTCCTAATAATAATGAGCCCTGAACTTAGACCTTCCCCCATCACAGATTAGCCCTAAATGGAGGTACAGCACATATTAAAGCTCTGGGAAACAAAGGATCCCAGAATAAGCACAATGAGTTTCAACCTTTTTACAACCACCACCCTCCCAACTTAGAGTTTTAATCTGCACAACTAGTCCCTAATGGTCAAAACTGTTGCAGGTATATGGCTTACAATGATTACATCATTGTACTCTATAAAACCAATATTCTCTCTATAATGGGGTTGATTTTTCCCATCTGAATATGTGTCCCAACAGTGTCCGAGTCTGTGAAGGAGTAAAGGCTTCTCTGAATCCATTGAGGTCTGCCTCCCATCCTTTTGTGCTTACACTTATGACTGAGGGATTAGATTTTGTGACCTTTGAGATATTTTTTTGCCTAGGCCTCTCTCTGCCATCTGGGAGTCAAATTGTGTTAAGCCTGTGCCGGTGACCAGTGTTTTCAGAATGACTGAGAACCTGAGACATTTTGAATGTACCAAGGTCTTGCATTTCTGCTTCTTCCTTCTGGAAGCCTGTGGAGGCAAATTTGGAGAAAACTGTGGTGCAAGGATATTTGTGATGGTCATAAGCAGGGTCTCTGGAAACAAAGGGAGCATACAGCTCTTCTTAAACTGAACAGCAACCCCCACTTCCCCTGGGGCAAGGAGAAGAAGTAGAGGAGGAGGAGGAGGAGTTCATCATGAAAAGCAGTAAAAGAAACAATACCACAATAATCTGGTGAAAGTTATCTCATGTCCATGGAAAAAGTGGCATGGCTAACTCCAAATTCTGAAGCAACTTTACTGATGAAGAAAGGCCACAGGATGCAGAATCTATCAGTGTGATGCTCCACAATGATATAAACAAACAAAAAATTAATTAGATGGTGGAGAAAGAGAGTGGAGAGAGGGACAGAGAGGGATACAGGGAAAGGAAGAGAGAGAGAGAGAGAGAGAGAGAGAGAGAGAGCGAGAGAGAGAGAGAGAGGAGAGAGAGAGAGAGAGAGAGAGAGAGAGAGAGAGAGAGAGAGAGAGAGAGAGAGAGAATAAAAGAATGAAGTAGCTCCAGATTTTACTGAGCTCTCCTTCTGCACTGGCTCTCACTGGATCTTTCCATCACCCTTTCCTCTCTCCATTGTTTGTCTTTTCTTCCTTACTGTTTACAACCATTCTTGCTTTGTATTTGGCTGCACAAATTTTAGATCATTCTGCCATTGAATCACAACAGCCCCCACCCCAGTTATCCAGCCTTCGAATTAGAATAATTTCTATTTTTTGTGTTTGAATCTGTTTACAGCACATCTTCCACAGCTATCTCCCTCTCTCTGATTCCTATTAAATAAATGACCCCTTTAGCCCAATTTAAAAGGCAGATATCTGAATGGAGCTCATTTAAAATTCCTTTCAATAAGAGCTTAGGGATCTTCAGAGACCTCTGATATGAAACCCTCTTCCTTGGAATCCACCTCCATTTTCTGCAGTAACTTCCTTGGGTTCTGGAAAGAAACATGTAAAAATTAGTTGAATTTGCTTTGGAGTTGGATTTTCCTGTTTGGACTTTGGGTTCCTCTTTTTTAGACAAAATTTTGTAGATGAACAGTCTCTTAGAATTCTTGCCTGTATAGTTCTATTGTGTCTGTTTGGCGAGTTTTATCTACTTTTGTCATTTGTTGTTTTTTATTTTCTAAGAAATGCATTTTCTTGAACCACAAGTTGAGTCATTTTACATTTGTTAACAGACTCAAATACATTTATGTCCTTGGTAATTAGAAGCTGTAAGAGGGACCTAAAGGAGACTGCCTTTGCTTAAAATAACAAAAACAAAAACAGTGGCTGTTTACCTAGACCAAAATAACATGCATTCTGAGTTATTGAAATCAGGAGAAATCTTGCCATCTCTGCCTTCATTTTTATCTGTCACTGCATAACTCAAAACTTTGTGACCCTGCTCAGTTCTACACATAGTAGTCAGTGTTCCCGTAAAAGCTGGCACCACGAGGTTTGTCAGTCCTAAATGTACCCAAACTCTCTCCTCCCCTTTGAAGACTGAGGCATCCTGTTTAAGGCTCCTGGGTAATCTAGTCATCCTGGGTTTCCAGGGTTACAAGTTAGATAAATAGGGAGAGATGGAGGGAGGAAGAGAGAGAGAGAGAGAGAGAGAGAGAGAGAGAGAGAGAGAGAGAGAGAGAGAGAGAGAGAGAGAGAGAGAAACAGACAAGTGGGTAGAGAGGGACATAGAGACAGAAACACAACCTAAGCAGCAAATATAAATTTTTCCCATGGGACCATGAAGACTTCTCTGGAGCTATCTTTCAGACACAGACATAAAACTGAGGAGACATTCAATCAGACCACTGCTTCACCAGACCAAGATGAATTAATAATGCACTTGGGTTGGATTTGTGTCTCAGTTGTAGGATTTTTGCCTAGCATATGTACATGTATTGGATTTTTTCCCCAGCACCACATAAAAGTAAATAAACAAAATAAAGAATAAAGGTATTGGGTCCTTCTGTAACTGAGAATGCTTTTTTAAAAATGAAAAATGGATGAACAATCATGGTAAGGAGATAAAATTCTCTTTTCTTAACAGTTCATGATATAAGCAAAAAAAATCATCAAAAACAAAGGGCAGAGTAGCTATATTGTGAACAACTTACAATTAATGAACATCCTCACAACACTGAATAACACAACTACAGAATATGCATTCTAGAATATGGGGACACAGCTCAGCACATAAAGTGCTTGCCTATCAAGCACAATGCCCTAGGTTCAATCACCAGCACCCCTGCAAAACAAAAAGAATATGCATTCTTTGTGAGCAAATATGAAATCTTTATCAAACTTAACCATAAAAGGAACATAAAGCAAACCTCAACAATTTCTAAAATAGGAAATCATGCCACAGCTCTTCTCTGAATACCATGAAAGTAAGCTAGAGTTCAGGCAGGGTGGCCTTTGCCTGTCTGGGAGACAGAGGAGACTGGGGCAAACAGGAGAATCCCAAGTTCAAAGCCAGCTTCAGCAATTTCGTGAAACCCTTGGTAATTGAAGAAGACACTGTCTCAAAATTAATAATAAAAATTTTAGTAAGAGAATAAAATCAAATAAACAGGGCTACGGTTGGAGCTGAGTGGTTAAGCACCGCTGAGTTTCATCCCTGGCACTAAAAATGAAAAATGAAAGGAAGAAAGGTACAAATCAACATTTTGTAAATTTATGATTACACAAATGGTATGCCTTTACGCCATGTACAAACAGAGAAACAACATGTATCCCATTTGTTTACAATAAAAAAAAATTATTTTAAACTGTAAAATAAAATAAAATAAAATAAAATAAAATCAATAGTGTCAAATGTTTGGAGATGAAGCACATTTTAAACTAACACATGAGCTGAGCATGGTGGAACACACCTGTCATCCCAGTCTCTCCAGGCCAGAGGATCCCAAGTTCAAGGCCAACCTAGGTAACTTGAGTAATCTGGGTAACCTAAAAACACACCCTTTAAAAAAAGTCTGTGGATGTAGCTCAGTCATTGAGTGCTGAGAGTGTACATCCACCCCAAACATAATAAAATAAAATAACATGCATCAAAGAAAAATCATAATGAAAATTATACATCTTTGTTTTTTTGTTTTTTTTTTAAAGTGGACAGAATTTTGAACTGAACGTTGAATGGCTGAATGATAATAAAATATTATTTTTTGAGGAAAGCAGTTAAAACCGTGATAAGGTGGAACCATCACAGCCACAGAATGCCAAAAAGAAGTCTGAGGGAATAAAGAAAGCAACTTTTCATTTCAGGAAGTAAGAAAATTACACAACAAATTAAACCCAAAGAAAATATGAACTTGTAAATTCATATAGCTAAGGAAGGAATACCAACATTCACCTTTCACAAAGTCTTGAGCAGATGGGGCTGTGGGTGGACATAGAAAAGGGGTAAGGTGGTGGTCAAGGAGGTGTGGAAAATTATTCAAAATGTCCATTTCATCAACCCAGTAGGCTAGATAAAAAAGGTACTTGTGTTATTCCTCCTTTAAGCCATTTTGAGATTCTGGAGCCACTCTGGGCCTCCGGTCTCTACCACTATGTTGGAAAGGGAAATTTGCATTCCTTAAGACTGGCTCCAGGTAGCAGAGAGGGCAAATAAAGTACACTGAGAAAAAGCCAGGTTGGCTTAGGGCATTGACAGTTGTGATTTGCATGTTTCTTCTGGTGCCCATTCAGAAAGGAGACTCTTGACCTTCCAGTCTGTTTACAGTTGTAACCTGTGGTGAAGTAAAATATGATTTACTATCATAATACAGCATGGCTTCTGTGTGGCAAAGTCCACCATGGTAGATTGTACATGTTTCAAAAGTTGGTTTGTAACTCTGTGTTTATAATGATGCATTGGCTAAAAGCTGAAAGAAAAGGTTAATTCGAAGATCTCTTGTTTCAGAGTATGTGTCAAATTTGTTCGCAAGCATTTAATCTCTGCCTGCTATTTCTCAATTACTTGATTTATTTTGCCTCCTTCTCCTAGCTCCCATGAACCAGATCACAAAGATGGCAAAAACATACTCAGTAACCTACTACTTATAAAAATATCTTCCAAACATTCTTTTTTGAAATGGTTTTAAATATATAAATATATATGTCTTTAAATGTCCCATTGCTAGAGATTGCTAGACAAAATCAAAACTCTTTTCCTGACCAACATTGCTCCATTCCATTCCATAGAGGTAACCACTGTTAACATCTGATTCATACTTGAGTTCTTGGTCTGTACTTGGCATACAGTTTTTTTATGAATGTGGAAATGCACATGCATGCATAGATATATTGGCCTTCTTCTTCTTCTTCTTTTTCTTCTTCTTCTTCTTCTTCTTCTTCTTCTTCTTCTTCTTCTTCTTCTTCTTCTTCTTCTTCTTCTTCTTCTTCTTCTTCTTCTACTTCTTCTTCTTACTATTATTATTATACCAGAATTTGAACCTGGGGGTACTTAATCACTGAGCAACATCCCCAGCCCTTTTAAATTATTTTTTGTTTGTTTTTGAGACAGAATCTTGCTAAACTGCTGGGGGCAGCCTTGAATTTACAATCCTTCTACCTTGGGTGCACAAGTTGCTGGAATTACAGGCATGCACAGAAATTACTGTGCCCAGCATTTATTATTTTTAAGATGTCAAATTGGAATCATAGAGTGGTATTGTATTCTTCACATAACATGATGCATGTTTTTAAAATTATTTTTACTAAGCTAATATTTAAAGTAAAATTTACTCTTTTAGTGTGAAGTTCTGAGTCTTGAAAAGGACTGACAGTTTTGTAATCAAGATTATGGGGATGTTCCAGTTCCATAACACCAAAAATTGTTGTGTCCCTTTGCAGTACATTGCTTATACTTCTTTAATTGTGGCATTTTGTTGATGTCATTCCATAAGTTTTTATAGAAATGTTTTATTCATGCATTGTTGTCAAACCTCATACTGGGATTCTTATTGACATATTCATGAATGCATATAACATAATTTGCTCCATTTCAATCCTCAGTACTTTTGCTTTTTCTCTTCTTCTCCCTGTCCCATTTTCCTGCCTGTATTCTACTAGAGTTCCTTCTATTTATTTATTGTTTTGAATAGTTCTATTATACTCATACGCAAAAGCAGAATTTATTATAATACATTTATACATGTGTATATCACAAATTGCTCAATTGAATTCTATAGCTCCTCCCGTTTCCCATCCATCCTTTCTCCTACTCAATTTCCTTCATGTACTCTACTGTTCTCCATTCTATTTCCACGAGATTCCCCTTTTATTTTTTTCTCTATTTTTCCTACATTATGAAAGAATGCATTTGACCCTTGACTTTCTGACCCTGGCTTATTTTACTTACCATGATAATCTCCAACTTCATCTATTTACCAGAAAATGATATAATTTCATGATTTTTCTTTTTTATTGCTGAGTAAAACTCCATTGTGTATATATACTATATTTCTTTCTCCATTAGATTGTTGAGAGTCAACTAGGCTGCTTCCATTACTTGTCTATTGTGAATAGCAATGATATACATCTTGCTAAGTATGTATCATTGTAGAATATTAATTTTAAATGTTTCAGATAAGTACTAAGTGGGGTAGAGTTGGGTTACAGGGTGGTTCTATTCCTAGTCTTTTGAGGAATCTCCATGCTGATTTTCAAAGTGATTGTACTGCTTTATAGTCCCACCAACCATGCACGAGTGTACCTTTCTGTCCACAAGTTTGCCAGTAACTCTTGTTATTTGCATTCTTGATCATTGTCATAAAAAATGTAGTGAGATAAAACCTTAGGGTAGATTTGATTTGCATTTCCCTGATTGCTAAGTATGTTGAATATTTGTTCATATATTTGTGGCCACTTTTATATTTTGTTTTGAAAAATATCTGTTCAGATTATTTGTCCATTTATTGGTTGTTTATTTGCTTTCGGGGGTGCTGTTAACTTTTTTGGTTCTTTATATATTATGAATATAAACACCCATTCAAAAGAGTAGCTGGCAAGTGTTTTCTTCCACTCTGCAGGTTCTCTCCTCATGCTCTTATTTTTTATTAAAATATTTTTTTTTATTTTTACAGACACATTTTGATTCATTGTACACAAATGGTATACAAATTTTCATTTCTATGGTTGTACACAATGTATATTTATGCCTTTCATGTAATCATACATATATATAGGGTGATACTGTCTGTTTCATTTTACTGTTTTCCATTCCCACCCCCTCCCACCCCTTTTTCCTCTACACCATTCAAACTTCCTTCATTCTTCTCTTCCTCTGCCCCCCCCATCATTATATATTGTCATGCATGCTCTTTTTTCACTGTGCAGGTATTCAATTTGAGGTGATTCCATTGATCAGTTCTTGGTTTTACATCTTCAGTTTGAGGAGCAAAAACAGACCTAAAATTCATATGTAATAAAAGACCCCAAATAGTCAAAATGATACTGAGAAATAAAAGTGATGTGGGTGGCCTCATTATAAATGATTCAAATTGCACTATAGAGCTATAGTAACAAAAACAGTATATTATTGGCATAAAAACAGAAATGAATACTGATGGAATATAATAGAAAATTCAGAGACAAATAAACATACAGTCATCTGGTCCTTAACATTTTTGCCAAAAAACATATGTTGGAGAAAAGACAGCATTTTAAACAAATGGTGCTGAGGAAACTGTATCTGTATGTAGAAGAATGAAACTAGATTCCTATCTCTTACTCTTCCTAAAAGTTAATTTGAAGTGGACTAAAGACCTAGGAATTAGACCAGAAACATTGTGAGTGCTAGGAGAATATATAGGGTCAACACTCCAACATAGTGTTGGCATATAGGCACCATCCTCTTCATTTAAATGTGTAAATTAAAACTTTATTTTATTAATTCCCTTTATGTTTCCCACTTTATGATCCGGTTTCTTTGGTCATGCAGACTACATGTTTGAGAACAAAACAATAATGTTAAGTTTTCTCCATAGGAAATACCTGCTTTTCTAATTAATTTCTGTGTATTGCCTTAAAAACTCAATTCAATACACATAAAAATATAGCCAAGCCTCTTAACCCAAAGAGGCATAATTTCATTTCTATCACTTTATTATCATCAACATCACCACCCCTACTACCACTACCAATAAAAGAGGTTGCTGAGTAAGCAAGAGAGGTGGCTGTGTCTAGTTTTGTCAAACCATATTTCATTATTATCGTTCCCCCAAGGAATTGTTTTAGACATTTTTTATCTACTGATCCCCACTTAAAAGTGGAATGTGAATATTTTAATATTATAGATGTTGTCTATATCTGTGTATATACTACAGTCCTTTGGAGGCTCCCAAACCATTGAAATATCTATGACAATTTTGTCCCAAAGTACCTGTTTTGAGACCCTTCTTTATGATGCCACATCTGCTGAGAATGCAAGGTGTATTGTGATTAGGGGAAATCTGAAAATCCCTTCCTCCTGTGTGGATCTTCTGGTTCAAGTAAAAAAAAATCTGTCATAAGGGGAGGTCCAGCCTTAATGGGACATCTACAGAGCTAACCCAAGTATAGATATGGAGTCGTGGTCAGGTCTCTACACTTGGAAGGATGTATATCCCTTGCCTGTGCTCCCTATCTTAGAGAAATTTATTTTCCTACCCTTCTTTATCTTCAGAGGTCCTCACCTTCCTGTGAGGTACAAGCAGTTCCAACCATCCATGAATTATGTTTTCATAAAAGATAAAAGAATCACTGACTTCAGACAGCTTCTGTTTCTAGTCTTGCCATGAATCTCCTCTGAGGAAAGGGTAAGGGGCTCCAAACCAAGCTCCCTGCTACAGGATGAACACAGGGAAAATACATTAACCCTCATAGCAGAATGTATCCTGGCATATTTGCTACAAATTGGCCACCAGAAACTCAAGGTGCTGAGAGGGCAGGTTTTCTCTGGGACTCTGGCAGTGGTACTGGTGAATAAACTCTTAGACATCTGGCTCTTTGGTTACAAGCAAATGTTTTGTATTCACACTCTTCCATGAATACCTCATCCAAAGTGTTGTTATGAGATTAATTCCAGGTACTAACATGAGGAGCATAGAGCTGGACACTCTAAACAATCTGTTTCATAAATTTGGCCATTTTTTTCTTAGGAAACTTATGAGGCCCCTGACCTGCTGAGTCAGCCCTTTAATTAGATTTCAGGTCTCAATGACCTTAAAATTCTTTTCTAAAAGTGCCATTGAATCTTCCATTTTTGTGGAAATAGAGCTTCTGTTTCAAGATCATTCAAGTTATTAATCCATACTAAAATGGGCTTCAGAAAATGGATAACACCATTTGGAACCAAAACTGTATGCCAGTGTCTATTTCCCACTAATGCTGGGGGTAGCAGACATTATCAGATTTTTTTTCTTTAGTGTCAGTGTGATTTTTTTTCCAGAACTGATCCATTAGAAGTGTTGTCTCAGATGCTTATAAAAACTTAGAGGTTCAGTGTGTCTTTCCCCAAAATTGCCATATTTAACAAATAAAAATATATATAGAACATCCACCTAAATTTGAGTTTCAGATAAATAAAATGATATTGCATATGAATAAAAATTATATGCTGGTATTTGGTGTACAAAATTATCTGGGTTGAATGTAATCTGATGGCCTTATATATGTGGGCCTTTTTGAAGGACAGCCAAGGTGATTTCATTAGGTGCCCTACCTGTTCTCAGGAGATGCCAATACCAGTTGTCATACTTTGAGGGAGTTCTCTTGATGTTCCAGATGGTTGGAGCTTCCAGATTAATACATCATCAGAAAACAACCACCATTTGGATTGTAAAAGGCCCAGTTGGATCAAGTCAACACAAATTCCTGTGAAATAATCAATATTTATTGTTTTGGGTTGTTTGGTAAGGAGAGATATAAACTCAAAATATGTGACTTTGTGAACTTTACCTCTTGTAGTCTGTTACCATTGACTGAAAAGGGGATTCTCTTATTCTTGAAAAGTGGAGGAGGGGGATTTGTTATAATTTCAACTGCAGTTTACCTGAGATTTTATGTGTGAGTTTTCATTTAGAAACAGTTCATCAATTGGTTTTTAAAGGGATTTCTATGAGAAAGGCTTAAGGTTTTTACTCTACTCTTAGAATTTATAAAGTAATTTCAATTCCCATTTATAAAATGATCCTTCAAGTATAATTATGCTTGTTAATGAAATAAGATAGTGCTGCAGTAAGTAGCTCTAAAATCCACACAAAAAGCCATAATCTTTGAAGTCTGCGTGATGTGTGTGTAATAAGAATGAGAGGTTTTTTTTTTTGTTGTTTTTGTTTTTTTTCACATCAAGAACTATTCCTCAAAGAATGTATCCTAAAACACTTTGTCCTGCTGCTGAGATACCCTTTGGCCAGGAAGGCACTCTCCTTGAGTACGTATAGACAGGACTCCTTCTGGAAATACCAGGTATGTACTCCTTTCAGTTCATGGCCTTTGTGGCTATGCTGATGCAACACAGCTGGGTGTATGAGTCTATTCAGTATTATCGTTTGTTGATATGAAGCCCACTTGTCAGGTAATCTAAGTCATATTCTCATATGTAGATTATTCTTATCTGTTTTTGTTGTGAGCATTTTCATATATTTATATTTAATTAATGGAAATTTTCATGTATAAGGAATAAAGTCAATATATCGATTTCAATATAATTTTTGTTGTAATCCTTACTTAGTTTAGAATCCAGACTAAGAACAGGGTGTGTTTGGGGAGGGAGCTTTTAAAGACTCAATACTTTGTATTCAAGACCAGAGAAAATCTGGGGAGACAATGTCATAGGAGGTGAGCTGTGGACCTACTGTTAAAACATCCCTGAGGGCAGACCAGAACATATGCTGGGCAAGGCAAGATTACAACCAACAATTTTGAAGGGAGAAAGCCTAAACAGTGCAATTCCTGTTTTATCTTCCCAACTCTTTTATTAGATGAGTGATTTCCATGATGGAGAAGGAATGAGTGTGTAGAGACTAGATGTGTTTTGTCATGGATCCATTCCATGTAACAGAATGTATCAGGAATACAGGTAAGCACTCCCCAGGATAATCCAATATATGATTTGAATACCTGAATAAGTTTCAGCTTACTAAATCATATTCCAGTCCTGCTTTTTTGAAATAATTCTGAGATTCCTTAAATGATATTTTTAAAATAAAAAAAAAATCCTAGGTCATTTAGTCAAGGTATTAGAGGCAATCTCTTAATTTTCTGCCAAGGATGGCAAAGTACATAGCATGGTGTGTGAATTTTGTATGTTTGATCTCAGATGGATAGGTCATACACAAGAATCCTAAGATAACTTCCATTGTCTCTGTATAAAGATAACACTCCCCTAGGATCATTTTTAAAGCAAACAATTTCCTGATAAGAGATACATGCTTTGTTTCCACAACTGGACCAGAATTTGACTCACTGCTAGTGTATCAGACTAGTTCTTCTAATTGGCACTCATTTTAGATGGTGGCCTGCATAAGGAAGGCATTTATTAAATCAGAGGAAGGGGAGGGGAAGAGTTTTTGTAAGTATTTCCAGTGTGGAGAAACTTGCTCATTGGGGTTACCACAATAACCTGATGTCATCATGTTGATCATGGTGACCAGGAGGACATTTTAAGAGATCCAGGTGATTTGGTGAGAATAGCATGGCCCCATCTCCAGGTGTTTGGACTCACTGAGGGTGTGGTACCCTGCTTTTTGGACTGAAACACTAGGGTTATTAGGAGATAAAGGGACCCCAGACCAAGATGCCTCATTCTGCGCTGGGACTTGGTGCCCACTGACTGGAAAGGGAGAGAGATGTGGAATCCTTCTCCATCAGGGAGTGTGATGTCCTGCTCCAGTGTGTACTGGATGTAATTCCCATGTTAAATCTGGATGAATGAGAATAAAACAGGGAATGGCTTTCTGTGAACCAAGCTCTCCTCTGTAAAATGCAGGTAGAAATGCTTACACACAGGCCCACCCATGTGCAAGTACATAGCCCTGTGGATATTGTGGGATCACAAATGCTTATATGAATTCAGACCACTTACTCCTTTTCAAATTTGTACTTAGGGAATAGAGGAGAAAAGTATAATAAAAAAGTGTGGTGAGAAGTCCATTATATCCTCTGGTTGCTATGATCAATACCCAAGAGTATCAGTGTCATTGGTCACTGACCAGTGCCTAGTATGGTGCCAGGCACATAGTTACTCTTATAAGACACAGTGATTTCTGTATTATTTTTCTTTCCTGCAAGCTCCTCGTGTGGCTCATATCAGGTGTCTGAAGGAGACAGTTTCTGAGGATGTGGCTCATGATTGCTGCTCAAGATCTGAAGAGCAGCAGTGCTCAGGAGACCCCCAACACTTCCATCACTGTTAAGATATAATGCCTGGCTTCAGTGAGTGTATAAAAAAATAAGAATATATGGCAGAATAGCACAAATGAAGTTCACAAATAGCCATGAAGTAGAGAAGTTAATTTGATCTCATGAAGTTTACCCCAACCCTAATCCTAACCCTAACCTTAACCCTAACCCTAATTCTTCACCAGTATGTGGTTTATAGTAGCCCTTGAGGCCCATTTTAAAAATGCCTTCTTTGTTTTAAAGCAAGAAATAATTAACTTGGGAAAAATGATGATTAATATGCATTTGCAATTACATTTTTGTGCATTTGCACTACATTCTTTTTGCAGTGCTGGGGATTGAAGCCTTACACATGCTATAAAAGCACTCTTCCACTGTACTACATCTCCAGTCTTCTTTTATTTTAAAACAGAGTTTCACTAAGTTGCTGAGACTGTCCTTGAACTTGTGATCATCTTGTCTCAGTCTCTGAAGTATCTGGGACTATAGGCATGCACCACCATGCCTGATTGTGTTTTCAGTAACATATTCATATATATGTATACACACACATACATACACACACACACACACACACACATATATATATATATATATATATATATATACTAACAGTATATATTATAATCAGTAATTTGCACATGTGAGATATCTATCTATCTCTCTATATCTCTATGCATATATTCATATTCATAGTTACTGGCTCAAAAACTAGAATCTCTTTCCTAAGGAAGGTCATAGAGTCTCTGATGTTCCTTTGTCTTGGATCTGACCATAAAGAAATTCATTAACATCTCTGGTCCAATAGTAGGTCATATGACCCTCATGTCAGTCAGAATCCTGCCCCGTATGTTTAAGAAAGGACTGCTATACAGAGATGCAAAGAAAAACCTCAACAGGTCTTGCAGTGTTTTTCTACCCAGTCTAGTAGGACTAGATTATATGCTTTTCCAGTTACACTTCTCATTGTTCATCCATACTTTGATGAAGTCTCTATAAATGACTCCAAAATGCTGTTTTCAGAAATTTTCTGAATAGCTCAACAGATGGAGATTCCTGGAGTGTGGCACCTGGAGAGGACATGGGAGATTCAGGCCTCTTCCCCCATGCTTTTCCTACATATTTCTACATCTGTGTCCTTTTAATATTCTTAATAAACTGGAAAATGTGTTTTCCTCCATTCTGTGAGTTGCTCAAGCAAGTTAATCAAACCTCATAAGGGGACTAGGCAAACCCTGATTTATAACTAGTGGGTCAGAAACATGGACAAAACAACCTGGGTTTGTGATTGGCATCTAAAGTGTGGGAGGTGTGATCGTCAAGATTGAGCCCTCATTCTGTGGACTAAAAACTGAATCGTGTTTGAGAACTGAACTGAATTAAAGGATACCCAGCTAGTGTCCACAGCTGCAGCATTGTTTGAATGGCAGGTGAGATTAACTGAAACAACAAAAACAACAACAAAAAATAACAAACTCCACGTTCCTGGGGTCAGAAGTGTATTGTTGAGTAAAAGTATGGGAGGAAATACGTATGAGGTCAGTTTTTCTCTTTCTGTACAGATTGTGTATCACTGTAATTGGTAAGGAAATATAAAATTTTAGGTGTTTCTAGCAATTACAGATTATAATGCTTCTTTCCTGGTGACTGCATATTTTATACTCTTAAATGAAGATTTTTAAGCAATGTTAAGTTAAAATATTAGCTACCTGATATTAATATTTTCAAAAATAAGAATTACTGTTCAAGTAGAGTTTTCTCTATTAAATAACACATATAAGTTTTCCGTTGTTTCTTAGGTCATAATTTTAAAGGCAAAATTACCAGAGAGGAGCAATGATATTATAAGGCAGTAGAATTTTCACGTTTTTCATAGGGCATCATTTGAAATATTCAGTGACAAAAATACTAAATCTATTTAGAAAAGAACCGCTAATATTTTTTCCTTTTCCTTATTAAAACAATACTACAAATACAAAATTTTCATTCATAAGTTTCAAGACCAGTAATTTCCATGTATTCCTCTACAATCTGAATTTGATGTTTTGACCTAATATGAAATATATTACCCAGAAAACTAAGAAACTGTGGGTACCTAAAAAAAAGTATCATTGAAAGACTGAGAAGAACATACTACTCCTTAACTGAATCCATAACAAGAACACGTCCTTCTTTGGATCAATTGCAAGGTGGCACACACATGTAACCCTAGCCACTGGAACCATTGAGTTTGGAGGATTTCAAATTTAAGGCCAGTCTTGAGTAATTTAACAAGGGTCTAAGCAAAATATTGAGAACCTGTCTCAAACTAAATATAGTAAAGGGCTGGGGATGTGGTTCAGTGACTCAGTGGTTAATCACAACAGGGTTCAAAAGCTGGCCATAAAAAAATTTAGACCCAACTCACTAAAATGTCTTAAAACTGCTAGAAATTTTTAAAAACTATATTTTGGCATTTTTGGAATCATGATATGTAAAAATCATTTTCTTATACAGAATTTGTTCAAAGCTATTTAAAAGCTTACTGGAAACTCTTTTTAAAAATATATGTTTTATCAGGTACATCATGATAATTCAGTACATGTGTATAATTTGTAGTAATCAGACCATAATAAGTATTTTCATCTCTTCAACTATTAATTGTTTTTGTGTATCAGGAATTTTATTTTGAAACACACTTTAAGTTGCTACACTAGCAGTTACCTTACTCTGCCAAAGAAGTATCAGAAGTGATTTCTCCACTTGGTTCTTGGTGCCCCTTACCATCTGTCCTCTCTCTCTTCTTCCTATTCTCTGGGGATCAACACTAAATTCTTTTCTACTAGATTTCCTTAGTGTTTTTTACAAATAAATGAGAACATGTGGTGTTTTCCCTGTATAATAGGCATATTTCCCTTAAAATAAAGAAGGTTATTGGTCAGTTTTTTATGGCAATGTGCATATCACAGAAAATTAAATATTTTGATTCTTTATTTTTATTTCAACAGCATAGTTTTATTGTTTTTTTTTTAGATACACATAACAGCAGCATGTATTTTGACATATTATACATACATGGGGTGCAACAAGTTATGTTAGAGGCCAGATCTGGTTTCATTCTGGTTTTAACAGTTTGATGCTTCCTAAGTATGCAGGTCAAAGGCAGTAAGCACATTCATACTATTGTGAAAATACTTACCATCCATCTCTAGCACTTTTTCTTCTTCTTAAACTATCCCTCTGTGGCTATCAAATAAGAACTCTTCACTATCTTCCTCAGCTTCTGATAGCTCTAATTCTATTTTCTGTGTTTATGAATTTTAATTCTCAGATCCACCTTTAAAATTAGTGCCTTACAGCATTGGATAATTTGTAAGTGATATGTCACTTGCAATAATGTATTCAAGTTCACAAATTACTCTTTCAGGAATTTATTTATTTTTGTTCAGGTTGAATAATATTCCATGGTATGTCCAGGCCATGTTTTGCTTACATATTTATATGCTTTTGGACATTGACTTGTTTTCACCAGTGGTTATAATTAATAATGCTACTGTGAGCATATGACAACTGTGTCCATACATTCAAATATTTTTAGCAGGTCAGTGAAAGGACAATTGATGGATTAGTTAGTAATTTATGGCTATAAATATTGACATGTACAGCTCATTTGAGCACTTATTAAAACATGCTGTACACTCTCAATGTGTTTTTAGTGGCTAGCCTAGGTCATGAAAGTAACACCTGACTCATAAGTGTCATGTTCTCACACCAAACTGATATGTTGGATACTTGTGTTATCTCATGAAGGTAAATGATTGACATTTTTTCTGATATATTTGTTATTCACATGTTTCAAAGTAACAGATTTAATAAAGCATGCATATCTCTATATTCACTTAATTCAGACAGCATATACTTTATGCCATGATTTCTTGTTCAGAAGCCAGTGAATTGACACTTTAGGAGAACTTATATAGATATAAGAAGTTATATTTGTAGTTTTATCAGAAGTTAAATTTGTACTATTCTCACCAAAAAAGATTTGAAGAAGTTAATAATTCAATTTTCAGTACAGATTAGCCATGAAGTATTGGTTGTGTCATAGTCATTAGCTGTCATCATCAGGACAGAAAAACAAACAGGGTCATGTTTCCATATAGCTTATCAGAAGGAGAAGATGGTGTCCAAACTGTATATGAGCATAAAGAAGCTTGTGAGCAGCAGGATGATTGAGGTGGTCCTCTGTACATTAGATGTGCTTCCAGAAAAAGACTGGTGCTGTGAAGGTGCTTGAAATGCTGCTTATGTCTACACAAGAGGATCACCATGTACCCATTTTAGGGGGTCATGAGTTCTATAAGAAAGACATCCCACAATACAGCTAATACAGAAAATAAACGCCTGAGGAAGTAACTATTTCATACAGTTGTACAGGATTGAGCAATAAATACCAGACCATGTGAAAACACATTGGGGAAAATAGTAGAAGATAATAATAAGCTATCACTCAAGGATATGTGCAAGACCACAGGAAAACAAGGGAACACAGGCTATGATGTGGGAATTTGTGCTTGAACTTTGTCAAGCAGGAGGATCTGGGGCTGAGAATGATGACCTGGAGGAAAGTCAGGATGCAGGTGGCACAAAGGGAGAATCCCCTTGAAAACCAATGCAAGTAGATTATTGGTTTGTATTTGATTTCATCCCCAAAATCCTGAGACACAAAAGCATTTGTAGCTATGTATCCCCAAATTGCCATCATCCCTGTGTGGATTTTGGTCAAGAGACCAATGAGGAGTTTGGTGGGCTTGAGCCTGCACTGCAGAAGGAATGTGAAGATGTGAAAGAGAAGAAGGATAGTGTTGGCTGAGAGTCCAATGTCAACTTTATAGAGAATTGCATTTCTTAAACTAATAAAATCACATGGTTGGTATTTTTCATCTCTTGGTTAAGGAATAATGGAATATATATCTTAGGAGTAAACAAAGAAAAAGTTTTTATTTCAAATAGTATTATCTTCATGAATCTTAGTCTCTACAATTACCATCAGGAAAAATGTGTGGATTCACCTCAACACATCCCTTTCCCACCTCAGCACTCACATCTCTCTCACATCTTCCAGTTGATATTTTCCTACTGTTACTCAATAATATCTGGATTATGTAACAATTGTGGAGCTCTCTCTGTATATCAGCTTTCCAATCCATTCAGAACTACTATTTATTATTGAATGTGGTTCTCAATTGTACTCTAATCTTGAAGATTTCTGAGGTAGTATCTTACTTGGTCTTCTTCTTTTTCTTCTTATTTGAGTCCCATGTACATATTAAATCTCTACAATTTTTGGTGATTTCAAATAGGAAGATTGCATAATACTAGAGAATTCCAGTTCTCTTAAGAATTAAATCTCAATGGAGTAATAATACACGTGGGTATATTATTTGGTTACTATCTGTATATTCCTTTATTACAAGCACTAATACCTTTCATAAATTAACTGATCCAACTTTGAGAGTTATTTACTTTACAACACATTGTTTGAATTTTCATCTGTGATCTTCAATTGAGTCCAAGTGTGACCTTGAGCAGTTTATGATGCTATACACTGATCAACTAATCTGTAAAATATGGTCAGTCATCTTTCCTTAATTGTATATGTATTATGTGTGCAAGAAGATAAAGTAGTAAATGTAAAAGTGTTTATGACATATATTGATCATTATTTTTATTATGCCATTCCTCATACTTTTGACTTGGAAGACTTAATTTAGTTCTTATAATAATGACTACCTCTGTTACTCTCTCAATAAATTTTCCCAACTTTAGAAAATTTTCTTACTCTCTGTTGACAAATCATTGATGGTATTTTAAGAAATTTGTGAATACACATTGTAGCTATTCAAGTTATACAAAAGTTTTTATCATCACCAGAATAACCATACTAAGTAAACAAAGTCCAGTAAACAAATATTAGTAGGAACATATTCTCTGTTTTCTACTCAGTCATCTAAAAGTAGGGTAGTAAATAAAGTCACAGTTAAAGTAAAACCTGAGTTAAAAACAAAAATTTGACCCAAGTCTGAAAGATGATTCTCCAAATGAAGTCCAATTATCACCTGCATGAAGTAAACAATTTTTCAGTTCAGAGGTCCAAGCATAAACTTGATATAGAAAATTTGTCATTGATCTACCAATGGAATGTTTTCTATACAAGGCATATTTGTGTTTTAATTCAAGTGTCTTAAAATGTAGGTATGTATTTTCAATAATTTCCAACCATATATTGATAAACAACAGTCAGAAAATCATCCATAGGAGACTGTCATTTTATCACTCTTTAGAATATGTAGATCTATAAGTCAAGATATTAACATAAACCAGAAAATTGAAATATTTATAAACATGGGACAAAAAATCTGAGGAGATATAGATAATTAGTTAAGATATTGAAGTGTTGACATTTGGTTATTTTTATCTTTAATTGAAATCTATTATTTGTGTGGACAGTCATCCATACCTAGCAGAATCAGAATTGGATGAGCCATAGGATACAGGGGTCTGACTTACAGGAACTGGAAGCCATGATAGATTGTTGTAGTTATCCTAAGGAGTAAGTGTCTCTGTGTTGGAGTGTTTTACCTTCTGATTGATATGCTAGTTCCCAAAACAATTGGTTTTCCTAACTCCACCCCATCCTTTTCCTCGCTCAAAAAGCCAGTCCCTTGTGGTCTTGGCCCCTTTACCTGTATGACTATAAATAAAGGAGAGGTGGGCTACTTCATGTTGTTAGAAGCCAGATCTGGAATGGCCTGATCCATCATGCCCCCTCACTTTAGAAAAGGGTATTGGCACTTGAATTTTTATTGATTAGATGTTTATGGGTAATTAATAGACTTATAGCCAGCATAATACTCTGCCTATTATTCCTTCCCTCATCCACACTGGATGTGACTGAATTCCCTGCAATTTGTACTTGTATTTGGGATGCAGCATTGTAATTCAACATGTTTATATAGTGTGTTGTGATCAAATCAGGGAAATTTCAATCTTGTCAATTGTTATCTTTTCTTGCTAAATAGCAGGAAACTCCTCTCTGATTATTTGAAATGTATAAGTAATTATTATTGCTGAATCACCCTATTATGCTATAAATTTGAGTTAATTTATCATCTTAACTTTTTTGGTATATCTTACCCACAATCTATCTAATTACATTTTTAAAGATCTAGTAAGCTGTTCTCTTCTTGACTTCTGTGTGATCAGCTTTCTCAGCTTCAGTGTATGAGTGCCAACATGTAATATTTGCGGAAAATAAAAATTTTCTACCACTACTAGGAAAAGACAATCTTTCCACAAAAATGATCCAGTATAATGACACAATTTGCTCCATTCACTCATTCTGTGTTTTGGGTTTGTCTGACAGGATAAATCCAAGAACAAGTTTAGAAATATATAAATCAAATATCCATATATGTCCAAGTTTCATGGATCACATTTGATCACTAGTACTTAGATATCTTTTTTATGACATCAGTGAACATATAAATGCCATTTGCAATTTGTTATAAATTTATTTCATGTAAGTCAAATAATTATAGGCATTTCTTAAAGTAATTTTAAAAGGATAAATATTAGCATGTAATATTTGACTTGTAGAAATCATTTTAACCCAGGCATTGGATAGTGAGACAGTAGGATTGCAAGTTCAATACTAGTCTCAAGAAATTAGCAAAGGTCTAGGACACTGCCTCAGAAAAAGAGAAAAACTTGGGTATGTGCCTTATGGTTAACCCTAACCATGGGTTCAATTCCTGGTACCAATAAATAAATAAAGAAGGTTATAAATTGCCCTCTCTCAAAAAAAGTTGTATTATGAAACAAAACAAAAAGTTGTATTCTATCACATCATTTCTGTGACATACAATATCTCTAATTTGTTTTCAACATTTCTGCCTTATAAAAAATGGAGCATTCTTACACTCATTGAATAAAATATTTTAATCTATACTTCAAGTCCATTGGATGACATAAGTTCACTGTGAACAAGGAATCTGTAGTTCTACCAAGAAGTTTAATAAAAAGCAGATGTGTGGGCTGGGGAGATAGCTCAGTCAGTAGAGTGCTTGCCTTGCTAGCACAAGGCCCTGGGTTCAATCCCCAGCACTGCAAAAATAAAAATAAAAAAATAAAATAAAATAAAAATAAATAAAAAGCACATGTGTGATGTACCATGTATTTGCAAAAATATTCAGGAATTCATGGATTTGCTTGTTCATTGCTTAAACCCAGTGGAAAATCATCTTCTGAAAGTGAATTTCTGTTCAAGTAACAGAAAAAATTATATTCTTTCCTGAAGTAAGCACAAAAGAAAGGGACACAATTTGATGCAATCCTAAGCACAACTATTCATTTGTTTCCAAATAGTGCCAGCAGTTAACCCAGAAAAATATATTTCTAGTCATTCTGCTTCCTCCAGATTTAAAACACAATCATATCAGTACATGTGGCACAGTACATATACATATATACATATATACACTAGTATATATATATGACTAAAATAATATAAGTATATTATACTGATATTGTAAATAAAGTTATCTAATAATGTCAATGATGACATACCATTGATAGAATGCATCTGGGGAATGGAAAGCATTCAAACATATGACCTAATCCTGTGTTATTTCCCTTCCCAGGTGTGATCCATCACACTGAAGACTGACATAGTACACTCTAAGAGATCAGGGGAAAGAACAAATTCTCTGCCATCAGTCAGGTTATCTTAGAAACACTCTCCAAATAAGGGTCTTAGGAGTGATGCTGACAACTTTGTACCTGGATGCTCTCTTGTACCAGGCACTGATATGATACTTTATATACTGGAGAAATGCAGCTGCCCCCAGACTTAACATTCTGTGTGTAAGGATTAGAAATCACATTGAATATAACATTAAATTCTGAAATAGGTAACACTTGATTAATCCACATCTGGTAAGAGGAAGAAAAGTTTAAGTGAGTAGATAAATAAAACATCACACATGAAAAAAAGTAACATCCAAAAATTTCAGAATTTTTATTTGTTATAGCTCATAGCAAAGACTGGAGGATACTCCCTTTAATATCTGGATCAAGGAGGGATTCATGATGGCAGTATGCCATCCAACAATCACCAAAATCATGTGTGGCTGTATGATTCATACATGATCACACATGTTTCCCCATACTAGTATGAACTGCTCAGGCAGTGAAGTTGAGCTAGACAACTGGACAGAAGTAGAATTCCAGGAGGACACTCCTCTGCAGGCTCAGTTGCAAGTATCAGGGTCATAAGACCTTGTGGATGGGCAGAACTCAGGGTGAAGTTGTAAAAATAGCACACATCTGTTTTCTCGTCTGCAGCATGAACATCATCCAGCATCTCTTTTGGGTGATACACATGAGGTGATACACAAAACCTATTATTTACTCACCCCTTAGCTATAAATGTGTAGATACTTATGCTTTAGGTTGTGTTTATCACACAGTTCACCTTCACCACTGATGCCAATTATCTCATCCTCCCTTGTTTTCATTAAGGTAAAAACAGACAATGGGGATAAGGCAGGCGAGATTGCTCCTGCTTCAAGCAGGTGGGATTGGGACTGAGGCCCATGTAGGCAGAACTTTCTACCTTGGGAAATTAATTGTTCTGAAAATGTATGGAAAACGTGAGGAGAAATGAAAGGCACCTCGGGGAAGGCAAAAGCATCACCCAGCCCATGTTAGTCCTGTGAGCAAATCTGTTTTAAAATGCATGAACTCCAGCAAAACCCTGGACAAGTTTCTAGAAAATGAATGGCACCTATTTGTGAGAAATAGACGTTATAATAATTGGTTGCTATTGTAAGTTGTCAGATACAAAGTACAGCTCATGATTTACACTAATAGGTATGATATTTATATTATCACTATTGTAAATGTCTGAGAAAAGTCACTAGAAGAGAAAGCATTCTGTAAAGAAATAAGAAGCCCCAGAGGTGCTTCTTTACAGACCCACAAGCTGTCCTTTCTGGGAAACCCAAGCGGTCTTGCAGGAGAGTCCATCTCTCTGATTGATTTAGTGATGGAAGATTCAAGTCATGATATAATTTTCAACAGATTTGGCTTTTCTGTATCATTTTGTTCTTCATGTCTTAGTGAGAAGAAAATGAGATAGACTGACATTTATGAAATGATGGGAAAGACATAAAAAATTAAGTTTGGGAAAAAAAATCTGAAAGTTATATAGCAGTAGTTAGGCAGGATACGACCTAAATGTTTCTAAAACAAAAATTAGATTCAGACATTTTCAATGTGTCAGAAATTTAAAAGGGTATATTTTTAGTGACTAAAACATAAGGGATTAATGAACATAAATACTCTTCATCCAAAATATTGTGAATTTATATTCCAGGGTGTTTTGGAAACAAAAATAGAGAACTACTAAGATATTCATTTGATGTTTTAAAATATTTAATGTATTTCAAAACCTTAGCATCATGGTTCTCTCATTTGCCATTTCCTAACAGAGTACAGGGTAAGAAATTTTTAATTGATGAAATTAAATTGGATTTAAAGACTACACGAAAAAATACATATAAGTAGTTTATAGCAAAGTGAGATGCCCATTTGTGAAATGAGGTTTGGAACATAAAACCTCATTTCCTTCTAAAGATTTAAAAATTTAGTTATTCTAATTATAGGAGTTCCTCACATCAATAAAAGTTCTGTTTGAATTAAGATGACAGTAGAAAAATTATAATTAATAAATATTCTAATTTAAAACTTAAGGTTTCACTGATGCTATGTATACAAATATATAATGTTTACTATCTCTAGATGACATATTGTATGTAGTTTGTGTCACTAGAACTCATAAAATATAAATAAATGTAGAGATAAAATTACTTGATATTCCCTATGAAAAAAATTACTAACTATAAGGTGATCTAAATTAAAGAAGCAAATATTCTTAGAAGAAAATATCTTCATTTTGCCATACAAAACACAGTCCTCTGTGCTGAGTAGTACTGTTGGATCTAACATATCCTACTCACATACCAGAAGACATACTAGTAGGCTCAAATTTTCTCTTTTCACAGCCTTTCTTGAACCAAAGACACAGTAATTATGCATCTGAGGACATGCAGAAACTCAGAAGTTTGAGGCAGGGAAGGGATCTATGCAGCTAAGGAGAGCTCAAACAACTGTAAGTTTTAAGGAAAAGATGTCTTTAAGTTCTATCTCTTCAGGTCTGTAATTTTAATGTCTGTAGAACAGTAACAAGATCCCACTGGGTGAACACAGCACTGTGGCTTCCCTAGTTGAATATGTCCCTTGTCTCTTAATTTTCCTTTATTCCCTGTTGGATAAAAGCAGTCTAGGGAGAGTTGGGATCCAAAATTTTCTCTGAGTTCCCTGAATACATCTGAAAAGAGATCTTGATTGGAATAATGTCTCCATCATTTTGACAACTCCAGTTATTCTCATTCTAGCCTTAAGATCCAATTAGTCCAAACATTCCACAATTACAATGCCTCTACTTTGGGGTGAGGGATTTCTTGTACCCCAATGGTTTCCAGCTTCTCATGGTTCTCTTACAGTGTTTGATGGACCCCTCTTCCCTAGTTTGTTTTCAAATGCAGCACCGATTTTGGGTATTCTTGGATCAATAAGTCATCAGTTTCAAATTGGCAGTGTTTAGTTTCAAGCTCTGAATAAGACATGAAATTCAATCAAAAATAAAATGAAAAATAGAGGCAGAGCTCAAGAAAACCGGTTGAAGAGATCACAGGCAGATTGAACATAAAGCTGTAGCAGATACCAAGGTCTGAGTCCACTCAAGGGTATTTGCAAGATTAGGCCTCATCCACACTAATGGAGGTAGAGTGGAAGCCTGCACTTTCTCTGAGAGAAACCATATAAATTTAGGTCAAGTTTTTTGTTTGCTATATATGAATTTATAAAAAGTATTAAAGAAAAAGTGGAGGTCTATCACCCAGAGTCAAACCAATGTATAATCATTTCAAGCAGATCCATTGATGTTCCAGGTGATGAAATTGAAAGTTACTTATTTATCACAAATATTATTGATATGTGAAGAATAAAAGCAGGTACATTAACAAATGAAAAATGAGTTATTTCTGAAGATAATTAGAAAACTGAGTTAAATTTAAATAAATATATTGAATACTGTAACCTGTACTGGATAAATCCACTTTTGGATCTGGGGTAGTGCAAAAGAAATTTAACAACAAATGCCAAAACATGAGACTTCCAAGGTCATGTGAGAGGAAGATATAAAATAGGAGAAGAACATAAATACTTGAACAGGCATTCCAGCATATGCACAATTAGACCAGACTCATCTGGGAAGCAGGAAGACCAGGGTTTCATGTGCTGTAGAAAGTTCATCTCTACATGCAGCCTCCATCCAGGCCCAGTCACACATCTACCTTTTGTACCTGGGCTCTATCATACTCCCTGACATGGCATGACCCATTGATCACCAAGGTACCTCCTGGAATCCTGTCCCTCTCACTCCATGGAAATTTTCTCAGGTAAGCCATGGGAGAGTGTTGTCCAGTGTACTCCCAACTTTGGTTGTGTTTTTTTTTTTTTTTGTGGAAACTCAAAGAGCTCTTTGGAGATGTAGTGAGGTGTAGGTACACACCATTGTTCTATTGTGGACTTGTCATATGACTTTGGAAAGGTGAGTTCAATTTCTTTGTTGATGTTTCCCTGATTTTTAACACAAAAGAATGACTCCATCTTCACTTGTCAGTATTAAACACTAAAACACTGATATTAGGTCTGGAGTTTCAACAGTTAAGTAATAAACTCTAGGGATTAGGTATCAGATATTAGATATATAAAGACTTTCAGGAATATTCTCACATGTATTGACTAGTGCAGAACACATTTTAAAGAACCAAGGTATGGAATATATCAGGATGCATTTGAATTCTGGCTTTTTATATATTTATGGAATAGATTTTGACCTCTCAGAGTCTCTGTTTACTCATCTATAAGATAAGGCTGATGCCAATTACATCCCAAGGCTCATGTGGGAATTAAATGAAGTCATAGATAGTAGGTGCCTGTACACAGTGAGTGATCCCTAAGCCAGAGAGAACTGGCCTGTTTTTGGTTCACTGGTAGACACCCAGCAGCAGCTCCATGTCTCTCCCAGCACTCACACTTCAAAGACATATCTGTAAGTGAATAAATGAAACAGTTATGTTTGGAGGCATAAATATGATGATGCAATATCAGTTACTGTGAATAAAATTAGTTTCTGTTTTTTGTATGACTTTAAAACCTACATTTCCCACCTTTGCAATTAGGAATAGCCATGATTACGTTCTGGCCAATAAGATATAGGTGGAATCAATATCTCCATGGTCTTTAGCACTTTGGTTTCCATTATATTTTAAAATGTGTAATTGGCAAATAATAATTATTCATGTATGATTCATAATGTTATATTAATTATATGCCCATAAAATAACTTGGTCAATTTGAATTCCCAGTACTTTCCATTTATTTCTCTTCCTCTTTCCCCCACCCACTTTTGCTATTCTACATTTCTCCCTTCTCTTTGTGTGAAATCCTTTCATTTCTTTCTTTTTTAAAATCTCAGTCTTCCATCTATGGGAGCACATATTTGATTGTTGTCTTTCTGAATCTGGCTTACTCACTTAATATGATATTCTCAAGTTCCATCATTTTCCTTCAAATGACATACTTTTTTTATTCATGACTGTGTAAAATTTGTTTATACATATCACATTTCCTTGTCTGTTTGCTTGTTGATAAGCTCATTTGTCTGATATCTTAATTAGGTTAATGTAAAATTCTGTGCTAAAAAATATTATGCATGTATCACAATAATGTGCTGACTTTAGATATTTGGATAAATACCAGAAGGGATGTTGATGGGTCATATGTTAATTTCAAAGTTTTGAGAATCTATTTTATAGTTTGTACTAATTGACAATTCAATCAACAGTGTGTAATGTCCTTTATCTGCATCTTTGTCAGTGTCAGCACTGATTAATTATTACTTATATTAATGATATTTGACATTGCAATTGGAAATAATCAGTAGAGTTATGATTTGAAATTCCCTGAGTTCCAAAGAAGGTGAAATTTTATGTAATTGTGTACCATTTGTATTTCTTTTTTAATTAAAAAAAATTAGAAATGTCTATTTAGTTTATTGTCTCATTTACAAATTGGGTTATTTGTGAGGGGATTCTGTTAATTACTTTTAGTTCAAAATATCTTCTAGATATTTTCATCTGCTGGGAGAGTAGTTGGAAAATTTTTCTCCAATTCTGTATGCTGTTTTTAACAGGGTCTTCATTGTTCTTTATTGCTTCATTTTACTTTATTGCCATGCAGAGACTTTTTAATTTGTAGTTGTTCCATCACTGATTGTGGGTTTTATTTCTTGGCCTTATCAACCTTTATAAGAAAGTTGGTTCCTGTGCAAACTTTTCGAGTGTGGATTTCTTAGGAGGCTGTGCGCATGTGCGGCGCCTCTTTCCCCAACAGCAGCCACAGCAACCTCGAGCCTGATGCTGTGGGGCGCGACAATAGCCAAGTGGGTGAGCTGGTCGTGGTGCAGCAGGGACTTTTCCAGCCAGCGGTGGTGGCGGCGGCCGGCCCTTCCCCGCCCCCCCCCCACCCCCCGCAATGGGGTTGCCGGGGAGCAGAACTCTGAGGCCTGCGGTGGAAAACACGGCCGGTGCCCCTTAGCGGCCAGTGACTGCGCTTGCTTTGCCAGCCGAGAACCTCGTGAGTGAGGCGTAGGTGGAGAAAGAGGTGGAAACGCCCGGCTCCTGGGTCGCCGGCAAGACCACCACTTCACCTTGCACTTCAGCCCACAAAACTTGCAAAGAGAAGCATGCAAGGAAGCATTCCCCAAAAGTAGAATAAAGAAGTTGGTCATTCCCAGTCTGCCTCTGATTCTTTCCAACAGTGTTGTCGCTGCAGGTGGCAACAGATTCCATAATTTTTCTAGCAGCTGTAGTGCTTATGACATAATTCTTATATCTTTGATTCACTTTGAGTTTACTTTTGCATGCAGCATCAGAAATAGGGATAAAGTTTAACTCTTCTACATATGGACACCCAGTTTTTCTAGCACCAGTGGTAAAAGGCTACCTTTTCTCCAGTGTATGTTTTTGGCATTGTCACCCAAGTTTAAATGAATGTAAGCCAGTGCATTTCTGTCTGTGCCTTCTATTCTACTGCACTGATCTTTGTGTTTGTTTTGGTGCCAATACCAAGATGGGTTTTTACTAGAGCTCTATAGTATACAATGACATAAATTATCATGATGCCTTCAGCATTGCACTCATTTCTCGATGGGTTTAGATATTCTAGGTCTTTTATTCTTCCATGTGAACTTTAGTACCATTTTTTTTCTAGGTCTTTGAAGAATGATAATAGTATCTTTTTTTTTGATTTTTTTAATTGTAAACAAATGGCATACATGTTGTTTTTCTGTTTGTACATGGAGTAAAGTCATATCATTTGTGTAATCATAAGTTTACATGGGATAATGTTGTTTGATTCATTCTGTTATTTTTTCCTTCCCCTGCCTCCCATCCCTCTTTTCCCTCTATACAGTCCTTCCTTCCTCCATTCTTGCCACCCTCCTTAATACTAACCCTAAACCTAACCCTAACCCTAACACTAACACCTTCCTCACCCCATTATATGTCAGAGTCCGCTTATCAGAGAGATCATTTATCCTTTAGTTTTTTTGAGATTGGCTTATCTCCCTTAGCATGATATTCTCCAATTTCATCCATTTGCCTGCAAATGCCATAATTTTATCATTCTTTATGGCTGAGTAATATTCCATTGTATATATATATGCCACAGTTTCTTTATCCATTCATCAGTTGAAGGACATCTAGGTTGGTTCCACAATCTGGCTATGGTGAATTGAGCAGCAATGAACATTGATGTGGCTGTATCTCTGTAGTATGCTGATTTTAAGTCCTTTGGGTATAGGCCAAGGAGTAGGATAGCTGGGTCAAATGGTGGTTTCACTCCAAGCTTTGTGAGGAATCTCCATACTGCTTTCCAGAGTGGCTGCACTAATTTGCAACCCCACCAGCAATGTATGAGTGTACCTTTTTCCCCACATCCTCGCCAAAACCTATTGTTGCTTATGTTCTTGATAATCACCATTCTAATTGTGGTGAGATGAAATCTTAGGGTAGTTTTGATTTGCATTTCTCTTATTACTAGAGATGTTGAACATTTTTTCATATATCTGTTGATTGCTTGTACATCTTCTTCTGTGAAGTGTCTGATCATTTCCTTAGCCCATTTGTTGATGGGATTATTTGTATTCTTGGTGTAGAGTTTTTTGAGTTCTTTATAGATTCTGGAAATTAGAGCTCTATCTGAAGTATGAGTGGCAAAGATATTCTCCCACTCTGTAGGCTCTCTCTTGACATTGCTGATAGTTTCCTTTGCTGAGAGAAAGCTTTTTAGTTTGAATCTATCCCAGTTGTTGATTCTTGCTTTTATTTCTTGTGCTATGGGAGTCCTGTTAAGGAAGTCTGATCCTAAGCCAACAAGTTGAAGGTTTGGACCTACTTTTTCTTCTATAAGATGCAGGGTCTCTGGTCTGATTCCGAGGTCCTTGATGAATTTTGAGTTGAGTTTTGTGCAGGGTGAGAGATAGGGGTTAAGTTTCATTCTATTGCATATGATTTTCCAGTTTTCTCAGCACCATTTGTTGAAGAGGCTATCTTTTCGCCTTTGCATATTTTTGGCACCTTTGTCTAGTATGAGAAAGTTGTATTTATTTGGGTTTGTGTCCGAGTCCTCTATTCTGTACCATTGAGCTACCTGTCTATTTTGGAACCAATACCATGCCATTTTTATTACTATTGCTTTGTAGTAGAGTAGAAGATCTGGTATTGCGATACCCCCTGCTTCACTCTTTCTACTGAGGATTACTTTAGCTATTCTGGGTTCCTTATTCTTCCGGATGAATTTCATAATTGCTTGCTCTATTTCTGTAAGTTACATCATTGGGATTTTAATTGGAATTGCATTGAATGTGTATAGCATTTTTGGTATTATGGCCATTTTGACAATATTAATTCTGCCTATCCAGGAACATGGGAGATCTTTACATCTTCTAAGGTTTTCTTTCATTTCTTTCTATAGTTTTCTGTAGGTCTCATTGTAGAGGTCTTTCACCTCCTTTGTAAGATTGATTCCCAAGTATTTTATTATTTTCGAGGCTATTGTGAATGGGGTAGTTTTCCTAACTTCTCTTTCTGAAGATTCATCACTTATGTATAAAAATGCATTGGATTTATGAGCATTGATCTTGTAACCTGCTACATTACTGAATTCACTTATGAGTTCTAATAGTTTTCTGGTGGAATTTCCAGGTTCCTCCAAATATATATTCATGTCATCAGCAAATAGGGATAGTTTGAGTTCTTCTTTTCCAATTCGTATCCCTTTAATTTCTTTGGTTTGTCTAATTGCTCTGGCTAGAGTCTCAAGAATGATGTTGAATAGAAGTGGTAAAAGAGGGCATCCCTGCCTTGTTCCAGTTTTTAGGGGGAATGCTGTCAGTTTTTCCCCATTTAGAAAGATGTTGGCCATGGGCTTAGTGTAGATGGCCTTTACAATGTTAAAGAATGTTCCAACTATCCCACATATTTCTAGTGTTTTGAGCATGAAGGGTTGCTGTATTTTATCAAATGCTTTTTCTGCATCTATCAAAATAATCATGTGATTTTTAACTTTAAGTCTGTTGATATGGTGAATGACATATTGATTTGTGGATGTTGAACCAACCTTGCATCCCTGGGATGAAACCCACTTGATCATGGTGCACTATCTTTTTAATATATTTTTGTATGCGATTTGCTAAAATTTTGTTGAGAATTTTTGGTTCGATGTTCATTAAGGATATTGGTCTGAAATTTTCTTTCCTTGATGAGTCTCTGTCTGGTTTAGGTATCAGTGTGATATTGGCTTCATAGAATGAGTTTGGCAGGGTTCCCTCCTCTTCTATTTTATGGAATACTTTGAGAAGTATTGGAATGAGCTCTTCTTTAAAGGTTTTGTAGAACTCGGCTGAGAACCCATCTGGTGCCGGACTTTTCTTTGTTGATAGGCTTTTGATGACTTCTTCTATTTCAGTACTTGAAATTGGTCTATTTAAATTGTTTATGTCCTCCTCGTTCAGTTTAGGCAATTCATATGTCTCTAGAAACCTGTTGATGTCTTCGAAATTTTCTATTTTGTTGGGGTATAGATTTTCAAAATAGCTTCTAATGATGTTTTGTATTTCAATCCTGTCTGTTGTGATATTTCCTTGTTCATTCCGAATTTTAGTGATTTGGGTTTTCTCTCGTCTTCTCTTTGTTAGTGTGGCTAAAGGTTTATCAATTTTGTTTATTTTTTCGAAGAACCAACTATTTATTTTGTCAATTTTTTGTATTGTTTCTTTTGTTTCAATTTCATTGATTTTAGCTCTGAGTTTAACTATTTCCTGTCTTCTACTACTTTTGGTGCTGGTCTGTTCTTTTTCTAGGGCTTTGAGCTGTAGTGTTAGGTCATTTATTTGTTGAGTTTTACTTCTTTTATTAAATGCGCTCCATGAAATAAATTTCCCTCTATGTACTGCTTTCGTAGTGTCCCAGAGATTTTGATATGATGTTTCTTTGTTCTCATTTACCTCTAAGAATTTTTTAATTTCCTTCCTAATATCTTCTGTTATCCATTCATCATATAATAGCATATTGTTTAATCTCCAGATGTTGGAATAGTTTCTGTGTTTTACTCTTTCATTTATTTCTAACTTCAATCCATTATGATCTGGTAGAATACATGCTAGTGTCTCTATCTTCTTGTATTTGCTAACATTAGCTTTGTGGCATAATATATCTTCTATTTTAGAGAAGGATCCATGTGCTGCTGAGAAGAAAGTGTATTCGCTCTTGGTTGGATAGTATATTCTATAAATGTCCGTTAAGTCTAAATTATTGATTGTGTTATTGAGATCTATGGTTTCTTTGTTCAATTTTTGTCTGGAAGATATGTCCAGTGGTGAGAGAGGCGTGTTAAAATCACCTAGTATTATTGTGTTATGGTCTATTTGGTTTCTGAAATTGAGAAGGATTTGTTTGACATACATGGATGAGCCACTGTTTGGGGCATAGATGTTTATGATTGTTATATCTTGCTGATTTATGCTTCCATTAAGCAGCATGAAATGACCTTCTTTATCCCTTCTGACTAACTTTGGCTTGAAGTCCACATTATCGGAAATGAGGATGGATACTCCAGCTTTTTTGCTGAGTCCATGTGCATGGTATGTTTTTCCCCATCTTGATGGGGTCACATTGATTCTGCTTATTGCTTTTGATAATACAGCCATTTTACCAATAATAACCCTGCCTATTCAAGAACATTGAAGTTCATTCCATCTTTTAGAGTCTTCTACATTTGGTGTTCTATAAATTTGATTATAGAGCTTGTTCTCCTCTTTGACCGGATTTATTCTTAGATAATTTTGGAGGCTATTTTGAATGGGACTGTTATTCTGTTATTTTTTTCTAGTGAAATCACAATTGATATCTAGAAAAGCTATTAATTTTTCATGTTGATCTTCTGTCCTGTTCTGTGATTGAATTTATATATCACTTATAGAGATCTTCTGTTGGAACATACTGGTTCTTCTATGCAGAGGATTATATAATCTGCAGTTACAATTTGACATCTTCCCTATTGATATCTCCTTTTATTTCCTTCTCTTGCCTAGTTGCTATAGCTAAAATTTCTTGTTCTATATCAAATAGGAGTGGAGACCGTAAACATCATTTTCTTATCCCTAATTTGGAGGAAATGATTTTAACTTTTCCATGCTTCAAATCCATGATATTGGATTTGAGTTTGCCCTATATAGACTTTTTTATGTTAGGGTAAGTTCCTATTAAGCCTAGTTTTTTGAGAATTATATCAGGAATGCCACTATATTTTATAAGGACTTACTCTGGCTCTATTGATATAATTATGTGATTTTGTTTTTAATTCTACTTATATGGAGAATTATATTTATTTACTTGAATATGTAGAACCATCCTTACACACTGGAATTAAACCAATTCAGCCATAACCTACAGTCTTCTTAGTGTGCTTTTGTATATGATTTGCTAATATTCCATTAAAATTTTTCCAACTGTGTTATCAGGCACGTTGGTCTGTAGTTTTCTTTTGTTGACCTGTTGTTACCTGGTTTTGGCATCAATATAATTCCAGCTTCACCATATGAATTTTGAAGCACTTCCCTTCCCTTTCTGTTTCATAGAGTAATTGAAGAAGCAGTGATATTTGTTATTTTTTAAAGGTGTGGTAGATTTCAACCAAGGTTACACTCTGTCTGGGCTTTTGTATTTCACATGACTTTTTAAAAAAGTATTTTTAGCTGGGTACAGTGATGAACACTTGAAATTTCAGTGGTTAGTAGACTGATGTAGGAGAACCACTGATTCAAAGCCAGCCTCAGAAATTTGGCAAGGCTCCGAGCAAGTTAGTAAGACCCTGCCTAAAAATAAAATACAAAAATGTACTGGGTAGGAGTTGTGTTACAACTTAGTAGTAGAGTGGTTGCCTAGCATGGGTCAGACACTAGGTTCAATCTTCAAAACAACAGAAAAATGAAATAAAAAAGAGGTTAACTTTTTAAAGAGTGTGAGTATCTCCTTGGAAAACAGTGGGGACTAGAGATGTGGCACAGTGGATAAACATCCCTGGGTTCAATCTTTAGTATCAAAAATATATTTTTTATTAGTGTGTCATAATTATTTTAATATTTTGTCCATTATGACATATTTATATATGTGCAGAACATCTTTTGATCAATTGCATTCCTCAGTGCCTCACTTTCCCCTCTTCTTCTTCCCCATGAGTCTGTACTATACTGTTGACCTTCTATTTTGGTGAAATCCCCTATATACTTTTTTTTTTTTCAATTTCAGTTTTTATTCTTGCTTTCATATATGAGAGAAAATACTTGAATTTTGTCTCTGATTCTGGCTTAATTCACTTAGCATAATGTTCTCCAGTTTCATTCTTTTCTCAAAAATTATGTAATTCCATTCTTCTTTATCATTGACTAGAATAAATACAGTTGTGAAGAGATGTGTAGATGCTATTTCCTGGGAATATCACCTACCAGACAGAGGACCTCCCATATTCAGGTTCAGCTTGCTATTGTGTGAGCCAGAAAATGGAGACCCAGGGAGGAGAAGGTCTTACCTGAAGCATGTAGTGTCCTCCCATCTATGACTCTGATTGCTTTCACACACACTATGTAGCCTGGACAATTCGAGAGTGTTCTTCCTTGTCTTTTTTGACTACTAACCTGACTCTGTGGTGCATATTTCCATGACAGTTTTGTGTCTAAGAGAAGGGAGTTCACCTGAATTTGCAATCTCATCATCCTCCAAGTGTTAACCACAGGACTCAGTTCCTTTCCTCCTTCAAAATAAGGAAACTGAGAGGGATTTCTTTTCTTAAAACAAAATAATTCTATCCATGAGACTCTACCCCAATGATCTAATATCCTCCAAGTCCTCCCTTCCTGTCATCATCTTGGGGGCTTATGATTTCAACATACAAGTTTTGGAAGCACATAAATATTCAGACCATAGTAAAGAGTGATGCCCTTTCTTTGCTAATGGTATCATGCAATTGCCTGATGTCTAGGTCTCAGTGTATCTTCCTATTTACTTCCTGCATCCTTGAAGACATGTGTGCCATCAAGTTATCCTCACTAGACAGTCTTTCTTTTTTTCTGATGGGGTAGCTGTAGGGTCACTCACCTGGACTTCACAACTGAGTGTGAGAGCTGAGAGATTTTCATCCCACACTTACAGGGACTTTAGGACCTTGGCAACTGGGTGATTAAGACACTGCACCCAAGGACTTGTGCAAATGGTCACCAAAATATTTGAGTGGATCAACCTTACCCCATTCTGAAGAACAGCAATCAGAATTGTACACAAATATGGAAGTCTTATATTGAGCCCACATGGGAGATGGAGGAAATAAGTTGACACTGGATGAACATAGAAGACATTGGTTTTGCCCAAGCTCATACAAAGCCACCAAGACATTAAAATCTCCACTCTAACAATGATCTAAGACTGGTCATTTTGCCTCATGTGTGCACAACCAAGTTTCTGAAATCAGGACCTGGAAGTAACTGTCAAGTCCTCTCTACGAACTTGGCATTAAAATGTCAAAGAATATTACCCAAAGAACCCTATTTTTAGTAGGATATGTGTACTCATTAGGTTGGTCACTTGGATTGAGAAATGGTCTTTGAACTTGAGGCCTCCAGTTTAATGGAGGAAATACAAAATCCGTATGGTCTTTTGCTGTGCTGACAGTAGAAAATGATAATATTTCCTGGTACCATTTATTGCTGAGGTCTTACCATCACTGTTTCTCCATGAACAGCATTGCTACTCTAGTTTAAAAATGTATGTACATTGAACACAAGATCCTGGGAATCACACAATGTTAAGAAATCTTTTAGGCGGAGAATGGTATAATTCATACTGGTGTGGTCAATCTCAGCTCTTTGTCAGGCTTGATTATTTTTTCTCTTTGATTTAACTCTATACTTTGAATACCGCAAGCTTCTTATAAGGCTTGAGTAAAATGATTTTTATTTAGTGAAAGCCTTACAATTCAATGACTGAATGTAGTTTGACTGTGACATTAATTCCTATCCTAATTCCAGATAACTTAGTAAAAATCATTAGGATATTTCTTACTAATATTTGATAGCTGCATTTGGCTCCCTTAGGATAGTTATTGTAGTGATGATAATAGCAGGGATATAAGGTCAATAGTGTGTGGATTTGAAAAAAATTAAAAACCACAAAAGATCTTGCTACAGGTATTGATATAATGTTCTAATATTATGGGAAATTTTTGAGGGAACAATATAAGTTGCCTCAAAATCTCAGAAGGTACATGTAAGGTCAAATGCACAAAAAAAACATAATGGCCAATATTTCTAAAGGTCAATATTTCTAAAGGTCATTATATGTAATAAATTCTTTTATATTTGTCACATCATTTTCTTTCATATATAATACCTCTCAAATACAGGTAATGAGACTGCCTGTATTTTATAGATAATCAGAATTTAGCATTATAGACTGTTTATGTTCACACTTGAACCCAATGGAAGACCACAGATGCAAATTCAAACAATGTGTCTTAGACGGTTCACTCCATTTAATGATGGCTTAGTTGATGAATTAAAGGTATTATATCTGAAAATATACCAGAAAAAAGGCAACACTAAAATAATATATTCATGTATACAATTATTCCATTGATACTGATTTTTTGAGAGTTAGAATTCTCCACGATTATCGAATTCTCCCAACTGAATTCATCAATTTGTGAAGAATCCAATATGTACCTGGGGTTTCATCAAGTGGTAGAGCACTTACCTCATATGCATGAGGTACTGGATTCAATTAGCAGCACCACATTAAAAAATAAAATAAAGGAATTGTGTCCATTTACAACTTTAAAAATCCCCAAAAAATTAAAATAAAGAAAAAAATGAAAACAAAATAAGATTCTACCCCACAAAACTTTAAGATAAGATTATATACAAAAACTATTCTCAATAATATATGGTAATTCTGAATGGATAGGAAAGCTGATGTAGTGTGGGAGCCCAACAATCATTATATACTCCAGACATGATTTGTTAATAATAGGAAAGTACATCTGGAGAATGTCAAAAATAAATGTATGCATTTGTGGCCCATTTATTTTTTACAACATAAACAAAGGGTAAAGGATAGTAATGTCACTAATGGTATTGTGACAAATGAATATCCACATGCAAAAGATTTACATACACTCACCTCACACCACTTTCAAAAATTAAATCTAATAATCACACCTAAATACACAATTTAAATATACAAATTTCTTGGTTGAGTTTGTAGCTCAGTGATAGAGCACTTGCCTAGCATGTGTGAGGCAGTGGGTTCATTCTTCAGATTGATATAAAAATAAATATATAAAATGAAGGAGTTTTTTCCATGTAAGACTAAAAAAAATTTTAAATGTATGAATCCCTTGGGAGAAAACAAGGCAGTAATATTTTTAAAATATTTTAGTAGTTGAAGGATTTTTATTTTGTTTATTTATTTATATGTAGTGCTATGAATCAAACCCAGTGCCTCACACAAGTCAGACAAATACTGTACAACTGAGTCACAACCACAGAACAAGGTAGTAAATTTTTATGACCTGAATTTGGCAATGGATTCTTACATACAACAAAAAATAATCAGCAGCTAAACTGAATTGCATCAAAATTAAATTTTTCATGTTCCAAATGGTATTATTAAGAAACACAACCTAAGCATTGGGGAAATTATTTGAGAACTACTTTGTGGATGTGGATTTGTAAGTATGTGTGTGTGAGTGTGTGTGTGTGTGTGTGTGGGTGCATTTATGTTTGTTTGTTTATAATCCAGAATATATAAAGAACCCTTGCATTTCAAAACAGCAAAGATATTGATTCAACATATGCCTGTAATCATAGGAGCTCAGAATGCTGAGGGAGGTGACTAGAAGTTTGAGGCCAGCATCAGCAAAATAGTGAGGCTTTGAGAAACTTAGCAAGAATCTGGCTCAAAATTTTAAAAAATTAAAAGAAAGGGCTGGGGACTTGGCTCAGTGGTTAAGAACTTCTGGGTTCAATCCCAGTTTAAAAAGAGTGACATAAAAGTACAAAAGTAGCATGAGAAAAGGACTTGAACAGGAAGCACTAAAGTCAGTACAAAAATTACCAAAGAAATTCCTCAAAGTGTGCTCATCATTATTCATTAGAGAAATGCAATTCAAAATGACAATGAGAGCAGGGCACTATGGCACACTCAATCCCACCTTCTTCAGAAATGGTGGCAGTAGGATGGCAATTTTCAGGCCAACCTGGGAAACTTAGTGAGACACTGACTCAAAACAAAAAATAAAGGAGCCTGGAGATGTAACTCAGTTGTAGAGGGCACAAGGGTTAGGCCCAAATTATGAAACACACACACAGGCACATGTGTGAGATACCATGACACACCACAAAGATGATATAATTTTTAAAAGTAAAATAGCAAGTACAGAAAGTGTAACAATGTGGAGAAATTAGATTTCTTTTATATTCCTAGTAAGAATATGGAATTGTGCAGTAGGTAGAGATAACAGTTTGATAACTTCTTAAAAAGTTCAACATAGATTTCCATTATGATAAATGAATTCCACTCCTAGCTGTATGCTCAAACAAACATGAATATTCATAGCAGCATCATTTATGTCACCAAAAGGGGGAAATAATCCAAATGACAACAAACAGATAAAAGGATAAACAAATTTACACATATATGTGGGGTGTGTTTACATATACATGCACATATACACCTACATATATGCACCTACAAATACACATTTGTGGTAGAAAACCACACTGCCATAAAAGGAATAAAATACTGATACATACTAAAACTTTAATATTTTCTTTAATATAAATATAACTGAATAAAATCTGAAATGAAATATCACATATTGCCTAACACAATTCATATGAGATATCCAGAATGTGGAAATTCCAGAGACAGAAAATTGAATGGTGGTTGCCAGGATCTGGGAGGGCACAAAATGGAGTGGTTGTTTAATTAGCAGATAGTTTTCTTTGTGGTGATGAAAAGATGTGAAACAAGATAAAGATGGAGATTAGGTCACAATACTGTAAATATCGCTAAATTGCACATATTAAAATGGTCACTATTTTGAGAAGTTAATGTCAAACAACTTTTAAAAATCTGAAAACACTGAAGTCTACTCAATTGCAGGGGGTCTAGTTCTAGATGGTAGAAAGCACTGTGGAGCTGCAGACTCCCAAGTTTATTTGGGATCACAAATCAAAGCACATCTGGTAGCATTAGTGACAGCCAGGAATTGACAGCCTAAGCTATTTCAAGAACCATTTTAAGTTCTTCATATATTTGGATCCTATTTTTCCTCAAAGTCTTGGGCCCTCATGGAAGAAATTCTGATTTTAGTGATGAGTACACTAAGACTAAGAAACAAAGTCCTTATTCTAAGGTCATCCACCTTGCAAACCAGGGCTCAAGAACACTGATTTGTCTGAATTGTCTGAATTCCAAACTCTTTTGTGATCTATATGACTGTTAAAACCCAGTCAGTGATGCTTCTGAAAGGAGGGTGAGGGAAGAGGGAGAAATTGCAAAGGGACATCAGAAATATTTTGATTGTGATATCACCCCTGTTCACTATGTAGATTTTGGTGATGAATTCCTGGAAAAATGTATACAACAAACAACAAAGTGTACATTACATATGTATAGTTGATCATCCATCAGTATTAACTTAACAAAGTTTCTAAAAAATAAATAAATAAAAAGGACTTTTTAAAAAATGTAAAACAAAAAGTGAATAAAAAATTGGAAGGCAACACTCAAGAAGATATACACATTGCACATAAGAAGTTTCTCAACACCAAATCACAGGGGACAGCAAATTAACCCCACATGTATGAATGGACAAAAATCAAACCAATCAACACCAATTGATGACAAAAATGAGGAGCAAAAGGAACTCTCCCACATTTCTAGTGGATTCAAAAAACAGTTTGGTGTTTTCTTACAAAAGTAAACACAGGCTTATCTCTTTCACAGAAATCACATTCCAAGTAGTTATCCAAAGGAGTTGAAAGCTTGCATCCACACAAATCCTATTACAAATGTCCTTAGTTTCTTCTTTCATGATAGCCAAGAATGAAAGCAACCAACTCACCCATTCATGAGCATTTTCCTGCTATCAATAAAAAAACCTGACATAATCACAAAATGGAGTATTGTTTCACAAGTTAAAAAAGTCAAAAAATCAAACAGACTGGTAAAGAAAAACAGCTGGTGTGAAATTCCAATCTGGGTGATGCCATCTGTATGATGCTATGCAAAATGCAAAGCAAAAGATGAAAAAAATATTAGTGGTGGAAGAATGGAAAACTTTTGGATGATTTATATATTCTGTAAGATTCTATAATGGTGGATATTGAGAATTATGTTTTCATCATAACGAAATTACATAAGACCTTGTATCATATTGTTAACGTTTTATTAGTGTGGCAGTGGTAACAAGTTTATCAGAGATATGAAAGATGTAAATCACAGGGGAAACTACATGCAGGAAAACCTATGGAAACTTGGTAGTATATGCTATATTTTTCTGTAAAATGAAAATCACTCAAGAAAGCATGTTAAGTTATGAACAAGCCTTAACCACTTAGAAATCACTATGGTGAGAAGGAAAGATTCACAGCAACTCTCTTGTCTCTAATGTATTTCTTTTGCAGATTTTTGTGGTCCTGTCTAACAATGCTTAAACCAAATTCATTTTAAAGATTTTTACTTCTTGCCATGGTGGCACATGTCTGTAATCCCAGAGACTTAAGGGGCTGAGGAAAAAGAATCTTAGTTCAGAGGCTATCCTCATCTAATTAGCAAGATCCTGAGCATCTTAGCAGAACCTGATCTCTAAAATAAAAGTAAAAAGAGCTAGAGATGTTTCTCAGTGGTTAAGCACACCTCTGTGTGGGGGTTATATATACAGCAAACAAAACATGTTATGGAGGAAGCCAATATTTGAATCCCCAAGGAACCTAAGAGACCCTTTCATAAAACAAGAGAAACCACTTCTTTCTCTGTTCCAAAGCAAGTGATTCCTTAGCTCATAAGGAAAACCTGATCCAATGGGATTTACTCCACCTATGCTTGAAAAGAAAATGCTCTGAGATGTTTTCTTAAATATCCCACTGTACTTACAGCATAGTATGAAAGATGGGAATATTGTACTCTTGCTTACCTGACAAAGCTTGAGTAGAAATTCAGCAAGAATTTTGATGTACAGAGATGTAGTGGTACACACCCAAGGAAAAATAAAGTGGGGCTGATATTATGATGAGACAAAGAGTTTATGATCTTAAAAGTATATAGCAAGTCATGTTGGCAGGAAAGACTTTTTCTGTAGTTTGAAGTAAGGAATGAAGGAGGGATATCTGGCTAAAATACATTGAGTTTACCCACCACAGCTCATGGAAGAGCTGTAATGGAAATGAAATGGAGAAATTACCTCCCAGCTCTGGCATGGGACATATATATTCCATGCAGTGCTGTCTTGAATAATGAAGACATGTCCACTTAAAATTCAACCCTTACTCCAAAGAGTTTAATAATTTATGCTTTGAATATAACCCTTGCTGCACTGTCATTACAACTTATATTTTAAATGGACGTGTTTCTGTACCTTTTTTTCTCCCTGCTGCTCCTTAACCCCTCTTCCTTCCTAATCTCAGGAAAAACAGAAATATTTTTCCCATCCTAGGAAAAGCTCTGTGTCCTTGAGCACCACCATAATAACAAAAAAAAGCTCTCTGTCCTTGAGCTCCACCATAATAACAAAGTAATCCAGACTGTGGGGCAGTATCAGAAGATCACAGACATTGCTGTCTCACAAATTAACGAATGAATTACACCTGCAGAGAACAAATGAAATGTAACTTTTAGTCATCTCTTTAAAACTCCTCTGTACCTGCCAGTTTGTAGAACTACAGACTTTGGACACAAGTCCCCATTGCTTTTCCTTTTCTAGCAAAGCAGTAAACTGTTTTTCCCTTTTTCTTAAAACCATGTCTTCATTATTGGATTGGCATCAGGGACAAAGATTGAGCTTTCAAACACAAGAGGGAGATGTGGAGACAACCAGCATGGAGGACAAGTTGGGGAACCAGAATTTCTAAGCAAGAAATTAATCCCTTGATAAAGTGAAGAATGGCATGATGAGGAAGAAGTCCCCTTGAAACTCCCTGGAAGTCCATGGGAAATAATTCCAATATTCTGTGAATTTCTTCCTTGTTCATCCTTTTCTCTCTGCTTCTTTCCCACCATACTCACATATTCCCTACTTCTCTTCCTTCTTTCCCATGCAGCACAAGATGTCCCAGGTCACTCTCCATATTTTATTCTCTCAAGAAAGTTATTTATGTATTTTGGTACCAGGTAATGAACCCAGAGGTGTTTAAATACTGAGGCACATTCCAAGCCCTTTTTTAATTTTATTGGAGACAGGGTCTCTCTGAGTTGCTTAGGGCTATCTAAGTTCCTGAGGTTGGCATTGAACTTGGGATTCTTCGAACTTAACCTCCCAAATCACTGGGATTATGGACTCAATTGAGGTAATTAGAATACAAATTTCAATGAAATGCAAATTTACTCCTTTTCTTTTGACACAGGAGCTCCAATGATAGTGGGAGAGTGGGTTGTAAATTCCCCCTTTTCAAATGAATTCTGTCAGCAGAAATTAACATGGATTCAACCCCAAATCCTAATGTTTTCAATCAAGTCATAAGCACAACAATGAAAAGAAAAACTGACTAGGAGACTCAGGGCTAAGGGTGGCTGTCTTTTGTCTTCACATTTTGGTTTTCCAGTTGACATTGTGGTTCACATGGAAAGTGCTCAGGTGTGGAATTCTGCTGCATTGGTAAAGTCTGGAAGTGTGTCCTAAGAGGCTCAAAATTGCCAAGGACCAGTGCAGTTGTCATTTTGAGTTTCCTGCCACTGCAGCCTAGTGCACATTGCCTAGCTGAATAAGTTGTTGAAGAAATAGGCACACTAGCATACTCCTGAGAGAGATGTATCCTTTGAACTAATGAGATATGAATGATGTGAAACAACATGTACTCTTAAGAAATGCAGGTGACTCGAGAAGCACTGCTCCCTTTGAGTGCAGCTCCCTGCTGAAAGGTGGCATTGGCAATTACTTGCATATGAAACTGGTACTTCTTCAACAGTGTTGATTCTGTTGATTAACAAAGAAGAAAAACAAGCTGAGAGGATGGAAATTTGGTATCCTCAGAAGTGTTTTGTCTTGTTATTTTCTTTTTCCTATCCCTCAGTGCTGGGGACTGGAACCTCGCACTTTCCCTTTGTAAATCAAGTTCCCTATTGTACGGGCTATATTATCAGCACAGGAACAGATCTTTTAAGGTATATGACTTGATCCCCTCAGGTTCTGTGTATGTGAAGATTTATGCAGAGAAGCAACCATAGACAAAGTCAATCAATGACTAAAGAATTCTTAATTCTCTTTTTCAAAACAACCTTGCAAGTAACCTTTTTGCATGTCAAGACCAAGAGTCTAGGGGTGTGTCCTGAGGGAAAGAATTATCCTATCTTTACTTAAGGAGAAAACTGTTTGTAGGTGATCACTGAGCAGAAGTGATACATGAAAGAAAGGGCACAAGGAGAGTCAGGACTATGTGGGTATTAGATTATGCTCAGGTTGGTAGTATGAATGGAGATTTTGGGGATCATTTACCACTGCATCCCTAGCCATTACATTCACAATGTACTGAAACCTTCCTAGTTCTTTTTTTTTTTTTTTTTTCTTACTTTTCCTTTTCTCATTTTATTTTGGAAAATTCTAACCAGCAGAGTTCTGTGCAAAATGCACAAGCTAGTGCTGGTTCTGGATCTTGCATAAAATCTCAGGTAGGGGTGAGGTAGAGAAAGGTGTTTCTCCTGGAAAACACCAGTTTTCTTCAATGAGGGAATGACTCATCAAATTAGCCAGATGATGTCAGGAAGTATAAACAGGCAAAGGCACGAGGTGATGGCTCTCAGAGTCTGGGTTCCAAGTACCAATATTTGCTGGCAAAAAGGAAATATTCCTCATCCAATTTCATTTTTCCACTCCGTATGTTTACAGGTTTTACTCTCAAGATTTATTACAGTGAGATAAGTATTCAGATTCCTATCCCTGATCTCTTCATTATTCAGTTGCCTTCAATTCTGCAAGGAATCCCATGAAAACCATGCTGGACATGGGAAATCACATGAGGAAGTTTATTAAGCAAATAGAGTGTCTCCCTGCAGGGTACGAGAAAATGAGAGGAAAAGAGAAAGGAAAGAGAAAGGGCATGTGCTAGAGAGACTGGAAAGAAGGAGGAGAAAGAAAGTGAGTCAGGGGGACAGAAAAGCAAGAGAGAAAAGATGGCAGTGAAGCTATCTTTAAGAATCCCGCCATGTAACAGGGACCAATAATTGAGAAGGATACTTGCAAGCTGACTGATGAACCAATAGCTAGCTAGGATTTTCACATACTGACTGTAGTTTGTAGGCAGGGAGAATGTCTGCACTAGAGACGGCAGGGAGAGCAGCTTTCAGACTGACAAGCTAGGTTGTGATGCAACAGAAAGTGCAGGGGAGCAACTTTGTATTACATTCCTCCATTTCTGTTTTTATAAGAAAATCTTTCGTTCTCCAGTTCTTTCCTGCCTTAAATCTCTCTCCTGCTTAAGGGATTAGGGTTAGTTTTGCAGGTGAGGTGTAAAACGTCCATTGTCCCAGGGGCAGTGTTCATCTTCCAGACTTCCAGAGGCAGATGGCTTTCATGGACTTCATTTCCTCAATTTAACTGATCTGCAATTTCTACACTAACTGCCTGTACCCAATTCTGGCTTAACTCCTTTACTGCTTTAGGGAAAGGGGGCAATGACCGATCTAGCTTCTTTGAGCTGGAAGGGGGCAGTTTGGGACAAGCAGTTTGGAGTTTCCTTTTTAGAAATTGGGTTAATTGAGGGGTCCATGGTAGAAGTCTGGCTGGGGAAGAGCAGGTTGTAAAGGCATCTGGGGATGGGTGCTTCTATGAGAGAAGAACAAAAAGACATGAGTACTGAAATGAGATTACAATATAAATGTTGTAGAATCTGGAACATGCAAATGAATATCAAAAAGATGACAGAAGTTAATAATTCCTCACCAAGTGGTGGAAGAACTGAGAAGTTGTTCCTATAATAAGGCCTAGCAAAGGCTGGAGAGGATAAGGTCTTTATTTGGGAACTTTAACATTGTCCAGGTTATCAGGAATGTAAACACAACATTTAGGAAAGATCTCTATACTTCTGTTACTATCAAATGTAGATTAATCCTACCTGTGTAGGCCTTAAACTGATTAAAACTTCTGACTCTGGCAGTTTCTCTTGGTAGTTATTAGGTACATTTGCCTAAGAATCTCTCTTTTTTAGCTTTTAGTCTTTATTCTAGTGGGCTAACACAAGTGTACATTTTAAGTTACATTTAAGTATTATTTCTTTAAAATGCCCAAGAATGGCTATATTTTGGTTTTAACTATTTTGATAGGTGATTAAGATCAAGTTGGTCAAAGTGACCTGTTCCTGTCTGTTACACAGTCAGTTGAGTTCCCACAGGGGTCCACTCATAGAGAACTTAAGAGCAGCTTCTTAGCTCCATTAGTGCCATTGGTTAGGCAGGGTCTCCTCAATGAGATGGCTTCCCTTGAAAGCAGCAGGGATGTCTCACTTTTTCTATGACCCTCCTCTGCAGCAGGTGCACTGAGAGGCTTTTTGTTCTCTAATGGCCACATCAATCTCCTTGATCAGGAGGTTGTGTGACCCACCGAGAGTTGCAAAAGTCTTTAGAGAAGTCCTCTTGTTCCCTGGGTTCAGACTGACTTTGAGGGCAAGACCCAAATATGGACTTTTCTTGTCCTCTGTATTTAATCTCAATCTCTAAGTTTTACCTTAACTATCAAGCAAGCCAGTCTCAGCAGTCATAAAGTAAGAGTACTGGGCTTTAACTTCAATGTCTATAACCTTACAGCTATTTACCCCCTTTTATCTAATTGGGGTCTACATTATCTGTCCTATAGGTGATTGTTTTTCATGTTAATCTAAAGTGTACTTCTGCAAAATATCAGGCAACAGTTAGAGTTTACAAGGAAATACAAGATGGAATCACCAACCTTAAACATTCAGTTTGTGCAATAGCTATCTTGAATTTTGGCAGAGTTATTCATTATATCTCCTGGTTGAGATCACAGTAATCTTTATAACAAACATCAAACTTTTGAACAAAACTTTAAATGAGTTGAAGACTGGCTTACTTTGGAGCCATTCTAGTGTGCAGCAGCATTGTGAGTCAGAACCTTATCTCAGGTAAGGTGGCACTTTTAGCTCTGTTCTCTGATGGAAATGCATATCTAAAAAATTATGTGAGCAATCTTTATATATGTTCAATGTTACAAAGTTACTGTAAGGTGGGCAGGAAATAGAGAAGGGACCTGATGAAACACTTGTTATATAGCAAAAGAATTCCTATCTGCCCAAGAGCTGTGTGCCTGAGATCAATGTACTGACAGCAATTAGGCATCTTGTGCCCCTGCACAGGAGCACTCCCAGGCACCAGACATGTCACTGTTGTCCCATTTTTGCTAATGCACATTACACTCTTTCCTAAATGTTTACATATATTGACTTCTGAGTCTATATGAGCATTAATTAACACAATTTAACATTATATCTAAAACATGAATCAAAGAAAGGCTGAGAGAGCTTTTAACTTTTCTTTTGTGTGGCAAAGTGGCAAAATGCTTTCATGTTTCATGATATTGACCTTTAAACAAATCAGGCTCTCACTAAATTTCACAATAGCCAGACTGTGGAACCAACCTAGATGCCCTTCAATTGATGAGTGGATAAAGAAACTGTGGTATATATATATACAATGGAATATTACTCAGCCATAAAGAATGATAAAATTATGGCATTTGCAGGCAAACGGATGAAATTGGAGAATATCATGCTAAGTGAGATAAGCCAATCTCAAAAAGCCAAAGGACGAATGATATCGCTAATAAGTGGAGGATGACACATAATGGGGGGGAGGGAAGGGTTAGTGTTAGGGTTAGAGTTAGGGTTAGGGAGGGGGGCAAGTATGGAGGAAGAAAAGACTGTATAGAGGGTAAAGAGGGGTGGGAGGGGTGGGGGGAAGGGAAAAAATAACAGAATGAATCAAACAACATTACTCTATGTAAATTTATGATTACACAAATGGTATGCCTTTGTGCCATGTACAAACAGAGAAACAACATGTATCCCATTTGTTTACAATAAAAAAAAAGAAATACATTTACATTTAAATTTCTTTTATCTCAATGTAACAAGTTTTACATGTACCCTGTTGATGACAGGTAAAATTACCATTAAAGACAAGTTTAATTTGGAGAATAGCAGCTTGATAAATTTTTTGCTTTAAAGGCGAGTATACCTGGAAAATATGAACACATTTAATATACAAAGAATAATGATTTTAAGTATGTTACTCCATGGGATAACTTTATAAATTAATCAGATGTCTCTGATAAACACATTTGAGTAATTCCATACATGTCAACTCTAATTCACTCATCTTATTGTAAAAAAAACAAGATATCAGACAAGGGTAAAAAAAAAAAAAAAAAAACCAAGATATCAGAAAAGTGTACCAACAGTATTTGCCATCTCTTTCCTATGGAAGAAGAGTCCTAGAAAAATTGATGTTAGACATTTTATAAACATCAACATTTAATGAGTTTGAACACCTAGAGACTTGTGAATTAATTTTAAAGACATTTTGCTTCTATTACTTTACCAAATTGAAATTGAAACTTTTAAAATCATGTGAATTAAAAGTATTTGGATCCATTTTTAAAATTTTAATTTTTATGTGCACTTATATTTAACACAAAAGTAAAGGCTCTGTAATGTTTATCTGCATTGCAATGTAACAGATGTTCAAAAATAACTCTAAAGTTGGATAAAAAGAACTGATCAAGGGGCTGGGGAGATAGCTCAGTTGGTAGAGTGCTTCCCTTGTAAGCACAAGGCCCTGAGTTTGATCCCCAGCACCCTCCCCCCCAAAAAAAAAGAACTGATCAAGTATCATTAACCCAGGTATGTAGGATAAAAATTGTGAGCTCAAAAATATAGTATTTAAGAAAAACAAGAGTTCTAGAAGAAAAAATGATAATGGCCATTAATTATAGCATGAGATAATGGGAAAGAGAAGGGCAGAGAGAAGAGGAAAAGGGAGAGATAAAGTGTTGTGTTGTGGCCCAGGTGAAATTTAAAATGGACACTTTTTTTTTTTTCCTTTCTGTTTGAGACTGAACTTCCACTGAGCATTCTGGCTTCCTCCATTTACATTTCAATGTAAGTCTTGACTGAGATTTGGATCTGAAAGAGGCTAAAATGTTCTAGCAGAAACTCAATGCTTAGGGCATTTTAACCCTTTTTCCTGGTTAGTAATTAATTCAGGTTTGGATGCAGAAAGTTGTCAATTACCCCCACTACTTGTGGGTAATGGGGCTGCTTACAGTAAACTCCTTACTGGGACATGACACTGATGGTTGGGCTGGTTACTCCCTCCACACTGGCATATGTGGGACTTCATGGCAGGAGGACTAGGTGGGCTGGGCTGGGAAATGGAAGCAGAAACAGCTGAGTCGAAGTTGGAGAAGGAGCAGTGATTAAGAGGGAGAGAAGAAGGAGGCTTTCGAGTTTGCAGGAAGAGCATAGAAGCGCAAAATGAAGAGATTTGAAGATAGGAATCCCTTACTGTCTACCTGCTCACTCACGGAAGCTGTGTGCCATTACTCGGCTATTTTGGATTGATTATCTAAAGGGTACTGTGGCAAAATATAATCAAATTTTGATGGCTTTAAGCTGGGGGTCAGGCAAAAGTTCCTAGGGTTGAATCTGCCAGATTGGAGACCCAAGTCCCATGGTGGAGACTGAAACAGCCAAGTCTGTGGCCAGGGCATATGTGACCATCTTGGATTGATTATCTAAAGGGCACTGTGGCCAAATATAAACCGGGAGTCAGGCGAGGGCTTGAATCTGCCGGAATGGAGGACCTAGATCCCATGGTGGAGACTGATACAGCCGAGTCTGTGCCCTGGCGTCCCAAGGCCACAGAGTAGTTGACTGGAGATGAGAAGGCAGCACATAGATGGTGTCATCACACAAACATCAATGTGGGGCCAGACAAAAGCCAAGAAGAGTTGAGGACCTGATACCAGGGTTTTCAAGTATGAGTGCACAAGCTCGAGATGAGCCTCAACCCTGACAGATAATCTCCACCCCAAAATCAGGAATCCACCTCACAGATGGGGCCAGCCATAACTATAAAAGTTGTGACTGGGGTACCCCCATCCCTCAGCCACCTCGAGGGTCCCACATAAATTGGCCTAGGGGCCTAGAGGACTCACCAATCTGAAGTTCAGTAATCAATGCAGACCAGAGTGTCCAGGCAGAATGGAAGGTGAGGCTGTGTCTGGGGGGCACTGGGGCTTAGATGGGGTTCCACTCACTTACAAGACAGTGGAAGATCCCATCTGAGTCTCAGCACCAATGTAAGGAATCCCACAGAAACCACGTTGGACACGGGAAATCACATAAGGGAGTTTATTAAGCAAACAGTGTCTCCCTGCCGGAAAAGAGAGAAAATGAGAGGAAAAGAGAAAAGAAAGAGAAAGGGCACGGGCTAGAGAGAGTGGAAAGCAAGGAGGAGAAAGAAAGTGAGTCAGGGGGACAGAAAAGCAAGAGAGAAAAGATGGCAGTGAAGCTATCTTTAAGAATCCCGCCAGGCTAACGGGGTGAATAATGGAGAAGGATACTTGCAAGCTGACTGATGAACCAATAGCTAGCTAGGATGTTCACAGACTGACAGTTGAGAGGCAGGGAAAATGACTGCACTGTAGAGGGCAGGGAGAGCAGCTTTCAGACTGACAAGCTAGGTTGTGATGCAAAGAAAAGGGCGGGGAAGCAACTTTGTATTACAAATTCCACTCCGGAAAATGACTCCCTTGGTTACCAATGCTCCTGAGACATGAGAGCTAAAATGGGAGAGCTCCTCTATCCAGGAGGAAGGGGAAGGCATCGGGCTGCTCAGAAGTGAATGGCTCGGGGCATTCCAGGCTCTGCTTGGAGAATGCACTTGTTTTCTCTCCCCAGAGTGTTTTTCCAATCTTGGACAAAATGGAGTTTGAGGACTGGCTCCCTGACATGGCTCATGCAGCACAGACACAATCTGAGGGCACAGATGAAAGGACTGACAGCATGATCTCTTAATGGCTCCCATGGCAACCAGAGATGCTTCCACTCCTGGTTGCTTCAGACCAAGATTGAAAACAAGCACAAGCTCAGTTGTGATGGTCAGAGGAATGATGAAGGGAGGGAGTTCCAGGGACAAGGAATTTTCAAAAATGTGATTCTAAGCTCGTTGGCCAGGAGAGAAAGAGCTAAGCCGTCTGCAGGTCTCAGGCCTGTGGTTGGTGGACCAGTCCATCTCCAGGCAGGACAAGAAACCCCCTGAAGCCTGAGAGCTCACACTGAAGTCCAGTTTCACTAGGTGACACTGTTCTCCTTTGGCTGCACTTGGAATCATGACAGCAGGCAATTATACCCCACCAGGTCCAGTGGGCCAGTTTGGGCAGAGGTGTGCTTGGTGGAACGTGGAACCCCAACCTGAGCACCAGCTCCAGCGCTATTTCCTTCCTAACCCTCTCCTCCAGGACTGGGCACACCTGGAATATCCTAATCAGGAAAATAGCCTAGAGCCCCAGCAACCACCTGAATGATGGCTGATGAGAGCTCAGGGCAGTGGGGCATGCAGTGAGTGTGGTGGCTTTGGTGATTTTTGAGTATGGACACTTCAAACCCATTGAGGCTGTTTGCTCCACCTTTCCAAGAAGAGAAAGTTCAGAAGAGAGAGCTGGAACCTGGGAAGTGGGTCTTCCAAGTGAACATGGGTGGCTCCTCTGATGGCTAATGTGGAGAGGAGGGAGTAATTTGTTCAGCACTGTTGGACAGTGTCTCAAAAGGTGTTTACATGCAAAGAGAGCTGTTCTGAGCTCACTCCACCTGCAAAGCCACACCTCTTTGACTGCTGTCTTACAACTAGGCTACACTCAAAAATATACATGCTGGGAATTTCCAGGGTCACCTCAACTCACCTTCACATGCAGAATTATATTTCCTATCTGTGTTCACACAAGTTTTCATTCTCTTGACCAGACTAGTGCCTGTCTGACACATAACCCTGTGGGATATTACCATAAGTCCTCTTACCATCCCCACAAGGATGCCAACTACAAGTCATGGATGATATTAGAGCCTGTTGGTAGCATGATGAGCACAGCATCACAGGGCATAACAACTGATTTCAACATGCACTGGGCTAAAAGGGCAATGGTTCAAAGCTTCCAAGATAAATACTCAAAGAGGGAGAGCAAGGACATTTGGGAGTCATGGAAATCAGAAGTCTGTTGGTTCTGAAAGCCTACTTCAGTGAAGAGACACTCTAAATCTAGTCAGCCTTCATGGTCTACCCACAAATCCATGATGTAAGGTATAAAGCCACCCACCTCTTCCATTACAGGAATTTCCCGCCTCCCAGCCACTTGTCCTTCTGTGCTCTGCCAGCCTCTTCTGTTGCAGGAATTTCTGGTTTACGCTACCACCATCTTCCTACCTCCCACGTTACATCCTAACATGCTATTGGTTCATCAGTCAGCCTGCAAGAATTCTCCTCCATGATTGGTTCCTCCCAGCCCACGAGATTCCAATATCTGGGAGAAGCCATATGCCATTTTTTCTCTTTTTTTTCCTTTTTTCTCCTCGAGTGGATCCCTTAGCCGTCCACATAAATAGTTTCTTGCGTGAGATGTTGTGTCTTCAGAGTGTTTTTTCTGGGAGCTATCGGCCAGCCACAGCTAAGCCAGCGACCCCTAACATCTGGTGTCGAAACCTGGGATGGGTCTTTCTGCTGACTATCCAAGTGGAAACCCATCTGATAGCCCCAGCACCTGTGGATAGAGGCTCACCTTCCATTTACCTGGATGCCCAGTTTTCTGCATGCAACACCAGACTCCAAATTGGTGAGTTCCCCTTAGGCAGGTCCCCTAGACCACTTAAACATATCTCGGCTGATCTGAGAAGTAGCCATTGAAACCATCTCAAACACCTTCACTGTTCCCTGAATTAGAGCTAAACTGTCCTTTAGATAATAAGTCAGAATGGTATATTTATGACACCCTAAATTCTAGCTTTATACTAGGTATAATTATATGCCCAATTATACTAGTTATAATTAAGTACATATGTGGATGACCTGGTGAATGGAAAGAGACTTTTTTCTTTTCTTTTGTGCTAAACCTAATCTCTGCTCTCCTCAAAAATCTGAACACGTTCTCTTGGCTTATTCCTTATTTTCACGTTTTTCTTTCCCGCTTCTCGGATCTCCCTGCAGGCTCAAGCCCTCCAAACCTATTAGCCCCTTTCAGATTCAGATCTCAGTCAAGGGTTACATTGAAATGTAAATGAAGAAAGGTGCAGTAGGAGACCAGTTTCAACCCCCCCCAAAAAAGTGTCCATTTTAAATTTCTCCTGGTCTACAACTCAGCATAATTTTCTCCCTTTTAACTTTTCTCTCCTTCTCATTTTCTCATGCTTTAATTAATAACCATTATCATTTTTCTTCTAGGAAATGTTGTATTTTTGAGCTCACAATTTTGATCTTACATACCTAGGTTAATGATTTTTGATCAGTTCTTTTTCTCCAACTCTAGAGTTATTTTTGAACATCTGTTACATTGCAATGGAGATAAATATTACAAGGCCTTTGCTTTTGTGTTAAATATAAGTGTGCATAAAAATTAAAATTTTAAAAATGGATCCAAATATTTTTAATTCACGTAATTTAAAGAGGTTTAATTTAAATTGGGTAAACTAATAGAAGTAAAATGTCCTTAAAATTAACTCACAATTCTCTAGGTGGTCACACTAATAAAATATTAATGTTTATAAAATGTCTAACATCAATTTTCCTAGGAATTTTCTTCAACAGGAAAGAAATGGCAAATACTGTTGGTACAATTTTCTGATATCTTGGTTTTTCTACAATAAGATGAGTGAATTGGAGTCGTCATGAATGGGATTACTCAAATGTGTTTGTTAGAAACATCTGATTAATTTATAAAGTTATTCCATTGAGTTACATACTTAAAAACATTTTTCTTTGTGTATTAAATGTGTTCATATTTTCCAAGTATACAATCCTTTAAAACAAACTTAATTAAGCTGCTGTTCTCCAAATTAAACTTGTCTATAATGATATTAAATGATTTAATGATATTAAATGATCATTTAATGATATTAAATGATTAAACCTATCAGTTAATGCTCTATTATAGAACCTGTCATCAATAGGGTATATGTAAAATGACATTTAAGAAAGAGTGTAATGCGCAGTAGAAAAATGGAACAACAGTGACTGAAATTGGGTCTCTAATGACCTCATGGCTGTGGCATGCCTGCTGCCTGGGAGTGCTCCTGTGCAAGGACACAAGATGCCTAACTGCTGTGGCAGTACATTAATCTCAGGCACACAGCTCTTGGGCAGGAAGGAATTCTTATGCTAGATAACCAGTGTTTCATCAGCTCCCTTCTCTGGTTCCTGCTCACCTTACAGTAACTTTGGAACCTAACATTGCACACATATAATGATTGCTGACATAACTCTTTAGATCCACATTTCCATCAGAGAACAGAGCTCCATCTGATCTCAGCTTAATCTTCAAAATCTGTTTATAACCCTTTATTTTGTAATTCTCCTTTGCCCCTCACTGAAAAGCTCCACGTTACCTGATGTAAGGCTCTGCCTCACCACCCTGCTACACATTACAATGGCTCCAAAGTAAGCCTGACTTTAATTCATTTAAAGTTGTGTTCAAATGTCTGATGTTTGTTTTAAAGATTACTGTGATTTCAAATGGAAACTTAGCCATAATTCAAGAGAGCTATTGCACAAATTGAATGTTTTACTGTTGATGATTCCATTTTGTATTATTCTTGTAAACTGTAATTGTTGCCTGAAGTATTTTGCAGAAGTATTGCTTCAAGAATGAACACCATACATTAACTCGAAATAGTAAGCCATTAGTTATAGAACAGATAATATAAACCCCAATTAGAAAAAAGGGGGTAAATAACTGTAAACTTATAGACATAAAAGCTAAAGCCCAGTACTCCTACTTTGTGACTGGTGAGACTGACTTGCTCGATGGTTAAGATAAAACTTAGAGATTGAGATTAAATACAGAAGTCAAGAAAAGTCCATATTTGGGTCTTGCCCTCAAAGTCAGCCTGAACCCAGGGAACAAGAGGACTTCTCCAAAGAGCTTTGCAACTCTGGGTCCCACAACCTCCTGACCAAGGAGATTGATGAGGCTGCTAGAGGAAAAGCCACTCAGTGCACCTGCTGCAGAGGAAGGTCATGGAAAAAGGGAGACATCCCTGGCGCTTTCAAGGAAAGCCACATCATCGAGAAGACCCTGCCTAACCAAATGTCACTGATGGAGCTAATAAGCTGCTCTTAAGTTCTCTGTGAGAGACCCCTGTGGAAACTCAGCTGACTCTTTAACAGAGAGGAACAGGTCACTTTGACCAGCTTGATCTTAAACACCTAGCAAAGCAGTTACAACCAAAATATAGCCGTTCTTGGGCATTTAAAAATACTAATAACTATCAAGAGAAATTGCCAGAGTCAGAAGTTTTTAGTCAGTTTAAGGCCTACAGACACAGGTAGGCTTAATCTATGTTTGCTAGTATCTCTACTGAATGTTGTGTTTACATTCCTGATAACCTACACAATGTTAAAGCTCTCAAATAAAGGCCTATCCTCTCCAGCCTTTGCTAGGCCTTGTTATGGGAACAACTTCTCAGTTCTTCCACCCCCTGGTGAGGAATTATTGACTTCTGTCATATTTATAATATGCATTAGCATGTTCCAGATTCTGCAACATTTATATTGTATCAATCCCATTTCAGTACTCATGTCTTTTTGTTCTTCTCTCATAGAAACACCCATCCCCAGATGCCTTTACAGCCTGCTCTCCCCCAACTGGACTTCTACCATGAACCCCTCAATTGACCCAATTTCTAAAAAGGAACCTCCAAACTTCTTGCCCCACACTGCCCACTTCCAGCTCGAAGAAGCCAGATTGGTCATCACCCTTTTTCCCTACAGCAGTGAAGGAGTTCCTAGTATTAGAGGGGTAAATGAAGTCAGAATTGGGGACAGGCAGTTAGTGTAGAAATAGGGAATCAGTAAGATCGAGGAAATGAAGTCCATAAAAATCATCTGCCTTTGGAAGTCTGGAAGGAGAATAAACTTTTTACATCTCATCTGCAAAACAAACCCCAGTCACCTAGGCAGGAAGGAGAGAGAAGTCTTCAAAAAGAACTGGAGAGCAATATTTTTATAAAAAAGGAAATGGGGGAATGTAAGGTATAATGCTGCCTGCCTCTCCTGATACAGAAATTCCCCACCTCACTGCGAATTGTCAATCTGCACCCCGCCTGCCTTTTCCATTACAGGAATTTCCAGCCTCTGCACCACCTGTCAATCTGCGGTCTGCCTGCCTCTTATGTTACAGAAATTTCTGGCTTACACTGCCACCATCTTCCTGCCTCACACGTTATGTCCTAACATGCTATTAGTTCATCAGTCAGCCTGCAAGAATTCTCCGCGATTGGTTCCTCCCAGCCCACGAGATTCCAATATCTGGGAGAAGCCATACACCATCTTTTCTCATTTTTTTCCTTTTTTCACCCAGAGTGGACGACTTAGCCATCTGCATAAATAAAGTCTCTTGTGTGAGATCTGGTGTTCGCGGAGCATTTCTTCTGGGAGCTATCGGTGAGCCACAACTGAGCCAGTGACCCCTAACACACGACACTTCTTCAGTTCCAACATACTCTACAAATAGAGGAAGTAGTACTTGCCAATTCATTTTGTAAGCACCATCGTTACAGACCCTAATTTCCCTTACAAGAACCTTAAAATTTCCCCTTGAAAAATTTGTGGATCTTTCTTATTGCTTTCAAGGGACAGCTGATTTTACATGAGCTGATTCATATTGTTTCTGGCACGAGAAACATGAGGAAAGAGTTTCCTTACAACACAGCCCTTACAAACACTAACTACAAATTAAACAAATTGAATTTGAAATAAGCAGCACTGAAACCAGCTCTCGAAATAAAGTCTGCACCGCAATATCAGAAACATAAACATAAACAGCTGTGCTAAATGGCAAACATGAAGATGCAACATGGGCAAAACCTAAATATCAAAACAGGAGTGGTTCAAGAATATCAGAAGGTGGGATAGAATTTCCTGATCAGGAATAGTGTTACCACAGGCATTAGAAAATTCTCAAATCATTTTTTATTTTTTTGTTTGTTTGTTTATTTTTAAAATAACATTTATTTTTCAAATGTTAATGTGTGCATTACAAGGAAAATAATAACACAAGCAAAGAACAAAGTCATGCAGTCACAAGCAGTTTAGTTGGATGTGTCCCTCCAGGTCATGTGTATACATACACAATATCCCATTTTGTGCAATTGAGATTGTAGTGTCTTATCATGCTTTTCCACACATCATGAATATTCACCAATTCAAAATCCCAAAACTACAGGAGTATTTTTGATAACCAAGTATACACTATACCAACTCAATCTGTTATCCTTTCTTGGGGACAAAAATTTCACTGAAGAAAGAAATGGCAACAGCCTCCAGATAGACATATTGGCAGGGTTACAACTAAAATAATGCATTCACTTAATTCTCGATATAAAATGAGACAAAGCAACAGGATACACCAATCTTATTTCATTACCAGATTTCTACTACTAAAGTATAAGCAAAAATGCATGTTACTAATGAATTAAAGTATTCCTATAGTACAGCCAGAAGATTCAGACACCAGTGGCTCACATGGAAATGTCAATCCTTGATCACTTGCTCCCTTCTTTGCCTCTGTGCACCTCTGTGCCCTCTGCTGCCAGCCTAAAGAGTAAGTACTGATCCACACTGCCCAGAGACAAAGCAATTTCATGTCCCAGATGCATCTTTTCTATCAATCATAACAAAAGTTATCTACATATTGGCTAATTCACTGGCTCTAATTTCCTTTTTAGTTCTTGACTTGCTTCTACACACCACCAAACTGGCACTTGCCTAATGCCTCTATTTCCTTCATTAGGTTGGAGTTCTTACAAAGAAGGGCTCATTTGTTATCCCTTATGCTGCAAAGATAAATCAATTAATTTCCAGAAAGTGGTAAACATGAGAACAATATATGATTTACCCACTTCTACAGTACATCTCTTGAGGACATCCGTCAAAATCAACAAAGTCTATACAAGTGCTCCGTAACTTTTGACACAAGCTCCAATGATAGTGAGAGTATAGGTCATAAATTCACCCATTTAACTGATATCAGCAGAAATTAACATGGATTCAACCCAAAATTCTACCATTTTTCATCAAGTCATGAGCAAGACAATGCAAAGAAAAACTGACTATGAACCTCAGGGCAAAGGGTGTTCAAAAAGCCTCAAAAAATGGCAAGGGCCAAGAAGGTTTCAAGCCAGTGCTGGTTCTGGATCTTGCCTATCATCTCAAGTAGTCAGATGATGTCAGGAAAAATAAACAGGCAAGGGCAAGTGGTGATGGCTCTAAGGATCTGAGTTCCTAGGACACATATATGCTGGCAGAAAGGAAACATTCCTCATCCTATTTCAATCTTCCACTCGGTATGGTTTTAAATTTAACTCTCAAGATTTGTTACAATGAGAAAAGGGATGAAATTCATATCCCTGATTTCTCAATTATTCCGTTGCATTGTGCAACCTGGTAATTGATTACCAATCAAGAGAATTTTCTAGAAAAACATGGTGATAGCACACTCAAGAGTGAGTTATAAGGTCTGAAGTGATGACACTTGAAAGATGGGAAGGAACACGTCCTCTTAACAAATGCAGGTGACTGGGGATGCACTGCTGCCTTTGGGTGAAGCTCCCAGCTAAATGGAATCAACGGAAATTGCTTGCAGGTGAAACTGGTAGTTGTTGAAAAGGGTTGATTCTGTTGAATAAGAGAGGTATAAAAGGAAAAGGTTGAGAGGAGAGGCAGTTTGCACCCTACGAAGTTTCCTTTCTTGTTGTTTTTTATTTATTCCTCCCCATGGTGCTGGGGATTTGAACCCTGGCTTTTCCGCTTGGAAAGCCAGCACCCTATGGGATGCCCTATGTCTTCAGCACAGCAACAGCTCCTTTGAGGTATATGACTTGATCCAGTCAGTTTCTGTGTCTCTGAAGTTCTATGCAGAGAAGCAACACTTGAAAAAGCCAATCAAAGACTAAGGAATTCTTAATACTTCTTTTCACAACAATCTTGCAAATACCCTTTTTAAAATCTCAACACCCACAGTCTAGGGGGTGTGTCCTCTGGGACAGAATTATCCCTTCTTTACTTAAGGAGGAAACCGGTAGTAGCTGTTCCCTGAGAAGAAAATTAGATCACTGATCTATGGAGGACAAGGCAGGACGAGAGGCAGAACTATGTGGGTATTAGAATATGTTGAGGTTGTTAGTATGAAAGATTTGTGGGATCATTCTCCATTGCTACCCAAACCATTAAATTCACAGTCTACTGACACCTTATTTGATTTTTTTTTTCTTTTCCTTTTGGCCTTATAATTTGGGAATTTCTACCCAGCAGAGTACAGTGCAAAATGCACAAGCCAGTGCTTTTTGTGGATCCTAACTATTCTCTGAGGTAGGGGTGACCTAGATGAAAGTGTTTCTGCTGGAATGTCCAGTTACCATAAATGAGGGAATGCCTCACCAACATTGCCTGATGATGTCAAGAAATATAAACAGGCAAAGGCAAGTGGTGATGGCACTCAAGTTCTAGGTTGCCAGGACCCATATCTGCTGGAACAATGGAAATATTCCCCATCCAATTTCAATCTTCTTCTTGGTATGTTATTAGCTTTCCCTCTCAGGATTTTTACAATGAGAAAAGGGCTGAAATTCATATCCCTGATCACTCAATGATTCAGTTGCATTAAGTTACACTGAGGACAACGCCTCACATGGTTACCAATGCTCTTGTGCAACAGGGCAAAAAATGGGAGAGTTTTTCTCTCCAGGTAGAATGGGTAGGCATCATGGATTTCACATGTGAATGGATACAGAATTCCAGGATCTGGATGGAGAACAGTTGGTTTCTCTCTCCAGAGGGGTTTTCAGAGCCTTGAGCAAGATGGAGTGTGAGAAGTGTCTCTGGTGATCTGGCACTGGCCCCTCAGATTCTGCCTGAGTTCACGGAGGGAAAGCCTAACAGCACCATGGCGTCAATGTTCCCATGGCAACCAGAGAAGCTTCTGCTCCTGGCTGCTTCAGACCAAGATTGAAAACAAGCACCAGCTCAGTTGTGATGGTCAGTGAAAGAAGATGGGAGCGAGTGCCAGGTAATTGAGATTTTACAAAATGTGATTCTAACCACTTCAGCCAGGAAAACACAGTCCTGTGGTCTGTGGATCCCTGCAGGTCAAGGCAGGAAAGGAACTCCTCTTAAACCTGACAGTGCACAATAAACTTGAGGTCCCCTGGGCATCGCTGCAGTCTGTGGATACACTGTACATCATGACACCGGGCAGTTATACCCCTCCAGTTCAAGTGGGCCTGTTTGGGTGCAGTTGTGCTTGGGGACACATGGATCCCCAAGCTGAGCACTGGCTCCAGTGCTATATCCTTCATAACTCTGTCCTCCAAGACTGGGCACAAGTGGAATATCTTAGTCAGGAACTTAGCGTAGTGCCCTAGCAAACACACTGTATGATGCTGGTGACAGCTGCTCATGGCAGTGGAGCATGCAGGGAGCATGTTGGGTTAAGTGATCTTTGAAATGGGATACCTCACACATAATCTTGTGGGTTGCTCCCTTTTTCCTAGAAAGTTCAGTCTACTGATATCTGGTACCTGGGAAGTGGGTCTTCTAGGTGAAGGAGGATGCATCTTTTGAAGTTTTAAGTGGTGTCATGGAAGTCATTCATTCAGGATTTCGGACTGAGGTTAGGATGGTGCTGACATGCCAGGAGAGATATTCTGTGCTCACTGCACCTGCAAAGCCACAACTCCTTGGCCGTGGCCTTACAACTAAGGTGAACTCAGAAATTTACCTGCTGAGAAATTTCAGGGACTCCTTAACTCACCTAGACATGCAGAAATGACTGGCCCATCTGTGTTCAAACATGTGTTCATACTCTTGAGCAGATTAGTGCCACCGTGGAACAAGGTCCTGTAGAAAATTTCCACCAGTCCACTTAGCAGCCCTTGGAGGAAGCTGACTACAAGTCAGAGGATCATAGAAAAGCTAGCTGATGGCACAAGGACCAAACAGCATCACATACTCCAGATTAAAACATGCACTGTGCAGAAAGGACTATGATGAAAATCTTCCAAGATGAATATTCAAAGAGGGAGAGCAAGGACATTGTGTTGGCACCAAAAGCACAAGGCTGTTCGTGCTGAAAGCCTACTTAAATGAGGAGACATTCTTAAACAATTCAGTGATCATCGTCCACCCTCAAATTCCAAGACGTGTCTTCAGGTTCAACATACTCTACAAATACAGTAAGTAGTACTTGCCAGTTCATTCTCTAAGCTTCCATCATTACACACCCAAATTCCCCTTGCAAGGACCTCAAAGCCCTTGCAAACTCATGGCTATGTTGTGGGTCTCAAGGGACAGCTAATTGGACACATGTTGATTCATAGCTTCCATGGCACATAAACCATGAGAAAAGACTTTCTTTAAAGCACAGAAGTATACCCACGATCTACAGTTTAAAAAAGTTGAATTTGGAATATGCATCACTGAACCCAGCTCTCAAAGTAAAGACTGCACCACAACATTATGAATGTAAAGAGAAAATGCTCTGCTAAAAGGCAAAAGTGAAGACCCAAAACAAAATATCAATAAAGGAGTGGTTCACGAATATCTGAATGTGGGATCAGACTTACTGAGCAGAAAACATGTACCACAGGATTTTGCAAATTACCCAATGGTTTTCATTTCTTGACTTGCTTTGACCCACCACCAACCTGCAACATGCACAGTGGCTCTGGTTTCCTTCTTTCGGAGTGAATTCTTGGAATGAATGCTTTCCTTTTTTTTTTCCCTTCTCCTACAAAGAACAACCCAATATTTCCCAGATCCCTGGTAAACATGAGAACAACATATGCTTTTCCCCCTTCTACTGTGCATTCATTGACTACTTCCATCAAAATTAACAACATGCTCTACATGTGTTCCCTTCCTTTCACATTGGAACTCAAATGATAGTGGAGAGTAGGTGGTAAATTCCCCTATCTACTGAATGCTACCACCACGAACTAACATGGATTCAGCCCCAAATCCTACCATTTTTCATCAAGTAATAAGCAAGGCAATACAAGATAAAACTGACTAGGAAATCAGGGCCAAGGATGGCTGTCTTTTGTCATCGCAATTTGGGTTTCCAATTGACTTTGTGGTTCACATGGCAGGTGCTCAGGTTTCGAAGTCCCATTCATTGGCAGTCTGGAAGTGTGTCCAAAAAGCCTCAAAATTGGCAAGGAGTTGTGAGGGATCAATTTGAATTTTTTTGCACTGCAACCTGGTGCACTTTGCCAATCAAGAGAATTTGCTGGAAAAAGATGGTGATAGCACACTCATGAGTGAGTGGTAAGGTCTGAAGTGATGAGAATTGAAAGATGGGAGGGAACACATCTTCTTAAGAAATGCAGGTGAATGTGGACGCACTGCTGAATTTGAGTGCAGCTCCCAGCTGAAAGGAGTCAATGGAAATTGCTTACACATGAAATTGGTAGTGGTTGAAAAGGTTGATTCCATTGAATAAGCGAGGAGAAAAAGAAAAAGTATGAAAGGAGAGGAAGTTTACATTCTCTGAAGTGTCTTTCCTTGTTTTTTTTTTTTTTTTTTTTTTTTTTTTTTTTTTTCCATCCCATGGTGCTGGGGATTTGAACACTGGCCTTTCTGCTTGCAAAGCCAGTACCCTACTTGATGGCATATATCTTCAGCAGAGCAACAGCTACTTTGTCCTACATGACTTGATCCAATCAGGTTCTTTTCTCTGAAGTTCTATTGGGAAAAGCAACCCTAGGGAAAAAAACAATCAAAGACAAAGGAATACTTAATTCTCCTTTTCACAACAATCTTGCAAATACCCTTTTTTACATCTCAACTCACACAGTCTAGGGGTGTGTCCTGAGGGAAAGAATTATCCCTTCTTTACTTAATGAGGAAACATTTAGTAGCTGATCCCTGAGAAGAAAATTATATCACTGATCTATGGAGGACATAGCACAATGAGAGGCAGGACCATGTGGGTATTAGAATATGTCAGGTTGTTTGAATGAAAGATGATTTGTAGGATCATTCTCCATTGCATCCCCAGCCTTTAAATTCATTGTCTACTGACACCTTCCTTGATTTTTTTTTTTTTTTTTTTTTTTACTTTTCCTTTTGGCATTTCATTTTGGGAATTTCTACCCAGCACAGTGCAGTGCAAAGTGCACAAGCCCATGCTCATTCTGGATCTTAACTACGAGCTGAGGTAGGGGTGACATACAGGAAGGTGTTTCTCCTGGGAAAGGCCAGTTTCCTTCAATGAGGGAATGCCTCATCAAATTAGCCAGATGATATCAGGAAATATAAAGAGGCAAAGACAAGTGGTGATGGCACACAAGTTCTGGGTTGCCAGGACCCATATCTGCTGGAAGAAAGGAAACATTCCTCATCAAATTTCAATCTTCCTATCGGTATATAATTAAATTTCACTCTCAGGATTTTTTACAATGAGAAAAGGGCTGAAATTCCTCTCCCTGATCACTCAGTGATTTGATTGCTTTGAGTTACACTGAGGACAAGGCCTCACATGATTAACAATGCTCCTGTGACATGAGGTCGAAAAATGGGAGGGCACATCTCCCCAGGTAGAAGGCATAGGCATCGGGGATTTCGGGTGTGAATGGCTACAGAATTCCATAGTCCAGATTGAGAACTGTTGGTTTCTCTCTCCAGAGGGTGTTTCAGAGAATTGAGCAACATAGTTGGAGGAGTGTATCCAGTTACCTGGCCTTCGCCCCTCATATTCCAGCTGAGGTCACAGAGGAAAGGCCTGACAGCACCATGGCATCATGGTTGCCATGGCAAACACAGAACCTTCAGCTCCTGGCTGCTTCAGATCAAGATTGAAAACAAGCACAAGCTCAGTTGCAATGGACAGAGGAAAGAAGATGGGAGGGAGTGCCAGGTAATTGAGGTTTTACAAAATGTGATTCTAACCTCTTTGGCCAGGAGAGTACAGCCCTGTGGTCCGTGGATCCCTCCAGGTCCAGGCAGGAAAAGGAATTCCTCTAAAACCTGACAGGTCACACTAAACTACAGGTGTGACAGGCATCACTGCATGCAATTGGCCAACCAGGACCCATGACTGCAGGCAGTTTTATCCCCCCCCAGTTCCAGTGGGCCTGTTATGGTGAAGGTGTTCTTGGGGTCACTACGATCACCAAGCTGAGCACTGGTTCCAGGGCTAATTCTTCCTAACTCTCTCTTCCAGGAATGGGCACACCTGGAATATCCTAGTCAGGAAAATAGCCTAGGGCCCTAGCAACCATACCTTATGATGGCTGCTGACAGATGCCCATGGCAATGCAGCATGCAGTGGGCATGGTATGTTAAGTGATCTTTGAATTGGGACACTTTACACCCAATCTTGCAGTTTGCTCCTTTTTGCCTAGAAAGTTTAGCCCAGTAGCAGCAGGACACAGGGAAGTTGGTCTTCTAGGTCAACGTGGATGCATCTTCTGAAGGCTTTAGTGTTGTTGTTAAAGTCATTCATTCAAGATTTTAGATGGAGATCAGGATGAAGCTGACATGACAGGATGGATATTCTGCGCTCACTACACACTACACCTGCAAGGCCACAACTCCTTGGATGTGGCCTTCAAACTATGATGCCCTCAGAAATTTACCTGTTGAGAAATTCAAGGGCCACCTCAACTCACCTGTTGATGAAGAAATGAGTGGCCTATTTGTGATCACACATGTGTTCTTCTCTTGAAAAGACTTGTGCCAGACTGGTAAAAAGACTCATGGAAAATTTCCACCATTCCTCTTAGCAGCCCCAGGAGTATGCCAACTACAAGTGAGTGTGTAAGGCCCCCAAAATGAAACCCAAACTCTGTCCCTGGATCGACAGCAACCCCAATCAATCGCAGGAGGCGTCACTTGATGCAAACCACAAGAGGTGTTTATTCCAGCGCGCTGGGACCCGACTCATGACTCACGCAGGAGTCCAGGAGTCGAGTCCCTAGCAGAAAATCTTCTAGGTTTATAAAGGCAGAAACCACACATCGGGAGGGGTTGCACATGAAAGGGAAAAGGGGAACAAAGCTGCCGGGAAATTTCAAAGGGGGTCTGGGTTTGCTGATAACATACAACATATTTTACAATGTTTTACAACAGGGCATAGATTCTGGTCAATAGTTTCTGGTAATCCTACTGTTTGAGCACTATCTAGCTATCTGGCTCAATTTACACTTTTACTCTCTGTTTGGGGCTGTTTCTTGGAACAGCTTTAGGGGCTTTGTTCCCATTACTGGGAGGGTGACCTTAGGGAGTTGAGACAATGGGAGGGAGACCTTAGGAGTTGAGATAACTGGGCGGGTGACCTTAGGGAGTTAAGATAAAACAGACAGCTTAAAAAAATGTCCATTCTTTCAAGTGGATCACAGAAAACCTAGCTGATGACACTAAGAACAAAGAGCATCACATGGCATAACTCCAGATTGGAACATGCACTGTGCTAAAAGGGCCCCAATGTAAAATTTCCAAGGAGAATATTCAAAGAAGGAGAGCAAGGACATTGTGTTGGCCCTGAAAGCACAAGGCTCTTGATGCTGAAAGCCTACTTCAATGAAGAGACATTCTTAAACTATTCAGCCATCATTGCCCACCCTTATATTCCAGAACATGTCTTCAGTTTGAACATATCTACGAATACAGGATGTAGTACTAGCCAATTCATTCTGTAAGGAGCCATCATTACAGAAACTATTACCTCATGTGTGGACCTGAAAGCCTTTGCAATCTTTGGCTCTGTCTTGTTGCTCTCCAGAGACAGCTGATTATACATAAGCTGATTCATATTATTTCTGGCACAAGAACCATGATAAAAGGCTTTCTTTAAAACACAGTGTGTATACCCATGAACTACAATTTAATCAAATTGAATTTTGAATATGCAGCACTGTACCTGGCTCTTGAAATGAAGACTGCACCACATCAAGAATGTAAAGATACGCAACTCTGCTAAAAGGCAAATGTGAATCCCCAAACTGAATATCAAAACTGGAGTGGTTCAAAAATATCTGAATGTGGGATCAGACATATGGAGTAGGAAACATGTACCACAGGATTTTGAAAATTGTCAAATGCTTTTCATTTTTTGACTTGCTTTGACCCACCACCAACCTGCAACATGCCCAATGGCTCTGGTTTTCTACTTTCAGCATGAGGTCTTGGAATGAATGCTTTCCTTTTTTTCCCCCTTCTCCTACAAAGAGCAATCCAGTATTTCCCAGATCCCTGGTAAACATGAGAACAACATATGGTTTTTCCCCCTTCCACTGTGCATCAATTGAGTACTTCAATCAATATTAACAACAGTCTCTACATATGTTCCCTTCCTTTTCACACTGGAGCTCCAATGAGAGTGGAGAATAGGTGGTAAATTCCCCCTTTCTCCTGAATGCTATCCACAAATTAACATTGATTCAGCCCCAAATCCTACCATTTTCCATCAAGTCATAAGCAAGACAACACAAGATAAAATTGACTAGGAAATCAGGGCCAAAGATGGCCATCTTTTGTCATTGCAGTTTGCGTTTCCAATTGACCTTGTCGTTCACATGGCAGGTGTTCAGATTTTGAAGTCCCGTTCACTGGCAGTATGGAAATGTGTCCAAAAAGCCTCAAAATTGGCAAGTGGCTGTGACGGGTCAATTTGTAATTTGTTCCACTTCAATCTGGTGTGCATTGCCAATTATGAGAATTTGCTGGGAAAAGATGGTGATAGCACACTCAAGAGTGAATGGTAAGGACTGAAGTGATGAGAGTTGAAAGATGGGAGGAACAAGTCCTCCTAAGAAATGCAAGTGACAGGGGAAGCACTGCTGAATTTGAATGAAGCACTCAGCTGAAAGAAGTCAATGTAAATTGCTTGCAGGTGAAACTGGTAGTTGTTGAAAGGGTTCATTCCATTGAATAAGAGAGGAGAAAAAGAAAAAGGTTGAGAGGAGAGGAGGTTTGCACCCTCCGAAGTGTCATTTCTTGTTGTTGGTTTTTTTTTTCTTTTTTCCATCCCATGGTGCTGGTTATTTGAACCCTGGCCTTTCTCCTTGAAAAGTCAGCATCCTGCGGGATGGCCTATATCTTCACCACAGCAACAGCTCCTTTGAGGTACATGATTTGATCCAGTCAGGTTCTGTGTCTCTGAAGTTCTGTGCAGAGAAGCAACTCTAGACAAATCCAATCAAAGACTAAGTAATACTTAATTCTCCTTTTCACAACAATCTTGCAAATACTTTTTTTTACATCTCAACACACACAGTCTAGGGGTGTGTCCTGAGGAAAAGAATAATCCCTTCTTTACTTAAGGAGGAAACTGGTAGTAGCTGATCCCTGAGAAGAAATTTATATCACTGATCTATGGAGGACAGGGCATGATGTGAAGGAGGACTATGTGGGTATTAAAATATGCTCAGGTTGTTTGAATGAAAGATGATTTGTAGGATCATTCTCCATTGCATCCCCAGCATTTAAATCCATAGTCTACTGACACCTTCCATGATTTTTTTTTTTTTTTTTACTTTTCCTTTTGCATTTTAATTTGAGAATATTCACCCAGCAGAGTTCAGTGCAAAATAAACAAGGCAGGGCTGGTTCTGGATCTTAACTATCATCTGAGGTAGGGGTGACAAAGAGGAAGGTGTTCTCCTAGGAAAGGCCAGGCTCCTTCAATGAGGGAATGTCTCATCAAATTAGCCAGATGATGTCAGGAAATATAAACAGGCAAAGGCAAGTGGTGATGGCACTCAAGTTCTGGGTTATCAGGACCTATATATCCTGGAAGAAAGGAATCATTCCTCATCCAATTTCAATCTTCTTCTCGGTATATTTTTAGCTTTCACTCTCAGAATTTTTTACAATGAGAAAAGGGCTGAAATTCCTATCCCTGATCACTCAATGATTCGATTGCATTGAGTTACACTGAGGACAACACCTCATAGGTTTCCCAATGCTCCTGTGACATGAGGGCAAAAAATGGGAGCGCTCTTCTCTCCAGGTAGAAGGGGTAGGCATTGGGGATTTCAGGTGTGAATGACTACAGAATTCCAGACTCTGGATAGAGAACCTTTGGTTTCTCTCTCCCGAGGGGTTTTCGAAGCCTTGAGCAACATGAAGTTTGAGGAGTGTATCCAGTGACCTGGCCTTCACCCTTCAGATTTTGCCTGAGGTCACAGAGGAAAGGTCTGATAGCACCATGGCATCATGGTTGCCATGACAAACAGAGAAGCTTCTTCTCCTGGCTGCTTCAGACCAAGATTGAAAACAAGCACAAGCTCAGTAGCAATGGTCAGGGGAAAGAAGATGGGAGGGAGTGCCAGGTAATTGAGGTTTTACAAAATGTGATTTTAAACCCTTCGGCCAGTAGAGCACAACCCCATAGTCCATGGATCCCTCCTGTACCAAGCAGGACAAAATAATCCTCTGAAACCTGACAGGTCATACTAAACTTCATGTGTACTAGGCATCACGGCACTCATTTGGCCAACCAGGCACCATGACTGCACGCAGTTATTACCCCCCCAGTTCCAGTGGGCCTGATAGGGTGGAGGAGTTCTTGGGGTCATGATGATCACCAAGCTGAGCACTGGCTCCAGCACTATTTCCTTCTAACTCTCTCCTCCAGGAGTGGGCACACTTGGAATATCCTAGTCAGGAAACTAGCCTATGGCCCTAGAAACCATACCGTATGATGGCTGGAGACAGCTGCCCATGGCAGTGGAGCATGCAGTGGGCATGGTGTGTTAAGTGATCTTTGAATTGGGATACTTCACACCTAATCTTTTGGTTTTCCCCCTTTTTTCCTAGAGAGTTTAGCCCAGTGACAGCAAGAAACTGGGAAGTGGGTCTTCTAGGTGAAGGAGGATGCATCTTGTGAAGGCTTTAGTGATGTTGTGGAAGTCATTTATTCAGGATTTTGAATGGATGATAGGATGGTGCTGACCTGCCAGGAGGGATATTCTGTGCTCACTACACCTGAAAGGCCACACCTTCTTGGTTGTGGCCTTCAAACTATGATGCACTCAGAAATTTACCTGTTGAGAAATTCCAGATCCACCTCAACTCACCTGTTAATGAAAAAATGAGTGACCTATCTGTGCTCACATGTGTGTTCTTTCTTTTGACAGGACTTGTGCCAGCCTGGAGCAAAGTCTCGTGAAAAATTTTATCAATTCCTCTTAGCAGCCCCAGGAGGATGCAAACTACAAGTCAGTAGATCATAGAAGAGCTAGCTGATGGCACAGAGAACAAACAGCATTATGTGTTATAACTCCAGATTGGAACATGCACCATGGTGAAAAGGCTCCGATGAAAACCATCCAAGGAGAATATTCAAAGAGGGAGAGAAAGGACATTGTGTTGGCCCTAAAAGCACAAGGCTCTTGGTGCTGAAAACCTACATCATGAAGAGACATTCTTAAACTATACAGCCATCATCGTCCACCCTTATATTCCATGACATGTCTTCAGATTGATCATAATCTATGAATACAGGATGTAGAACTAGCCAGTTCATTCTGTAAGCAACCATCATTACAGACCCTATTTCCTCATGCATGGACCTGAAAGCCTTTGCAATCTTTGGCTCTGTCTTGTTGCTCTCAAGGGACAGCTGATTATACATAAGCTGATTCATATTATTTCTGGCACAAGAACCATGAAAAAAGGCTTTCTTTAAAACACAGTGTGTAAACCCATGAATTGAATTTCCAATATGCAGCACTGTACCGGTCTCTTGAAGTGAAGACTGCACCACACATCATGAATGTAAAGAGAAACAGCTCTGCTAAAAGGCAAATGTGAATCCCCAAACTGAATATCAAAACTGGAGTGGTTCAAAAATATCCGAATATGGGATCAGACATATTGAGCAGGAAATATGTACCAAAGGATTTTGAAAATTGTCAAATGCTTTTCATTTCTTGACTTGCTTCGACCCACCACCAACCTGCAACATGACCAATGGCTCTGGTTTCCTTCTTTTCACATGAGTTCTTGGAATGAATCTTTTTCCTTTTTTTTTCTTGTCCTACAAGGAACAATCCAATATTTCCCAGATCCCTGGTAAACATGAGAACAACATATGTTTTTCCACCTTCTACTGTGCATCCATTGAGTACTTCAATCAAAATTAACAGCAGTCCTTTCAAGTGTTCCCTTCCTTATTACACTGTAGCTCCAATGATAGTGGAGAATAGGTGGCAAATTCCTCCTTTAAACTAAAATAGATTCAGCCCCAAATTCTACCATTTCTCATGAAGTCATAAGCAAGGCAATACAAGATAAAAGTGACTAGTAAATCAAGGCCAAGGATGGCTGGTTTTGTCTTTTCAATTTATTTTCAAATTGACCTTGTTGGTCATATGGCAAGTGCTCAGGTTTCGAAGTCCCATTCATTGGCAGTATGGAAGTGTGTGTAAAAGGCCTCAAAGTTGGCAAGGGGCTGTGAGAGGTAAATTTGAATTTTGTGCCACTGCAACCTTGTGCACTTTGCCAAACAAGGGAATTTTGCTAGGAAACAATGCTGGTAGCACACACGAGAGTAAGTGGTAAGGTGTGAAGTGATGAGAGTTGAAAGATGGGAAGGAACACATCCTCTTAAGAAATGCATGTGACTGGAGAAGCACTGCCGAATTTGAGTGAAGCGCCCAGCTGAAAGGAGTCAATGAAATTGCTTGCAGGTGAAACTAGTAGTTGTTGAAAAGGGTTGATTCCATTGAATAAGAGAGGAGAAAAAGAAAAAAGGTTGAGAGGAGAGGAGATTTGCACCCTCCAAAGTGTCTTTTCTTGTTGTTTTTTTCTTATTTTAACCCATGGTGCTGGGGATTTGAACCACAACATTTCTGTTTGCAAAGCCAGCACTCTACGGGATATCCTATATCTTCAGCACAGCAACAGCTCCTTTGAGGTACATGACTTGATCCAGTCAGGTTCTGTGTCTGAAGTTCTATGCAGAGAAGCATCCCTAGACAAAGCCAATTGAAGACTAAGTAATACTTAATTCTCCTTTTCACAACAATCTTGCAAATATCCTTTTTTACATCTCAACACCCACAGTCTAGCGGTGTGTCCTGAGGGAAAGAATTTTCCCTTTTTACATAAGGAGGAAACCAGTAGTAGCTGATACCCAAGAAGAAAATTATATCACTGATCTATGGAGGACAGGGCAGAATGAGAGGCAGGACTTTGTGGGTATTAGAACATGCTCAGGTTGTTTGAATGAAAGGAGATTTGTGGGATTATTCGCCATTGCATCCCCATCCTTTAAATTAGTAGTCTACTGACACCTTCCTTGATTTTTTTTTTTAACTTTTCCTTTTGGTATTTTAATTGGGAATTTCTACCCATCAGAGTGCAGTGCAAAATGCACAAGCCAATGTTGTTTCCGGATCTTAACTATCATCTGAAGGTAGGGGTGAAAGAGGAAGGTTTTTCTCCTGGGAAAGGCCAGTTTCCTTCAATGAGGGAATGCTTCATCAAATTAGCCAGATGATGTCAGGAAATCTAAACAGGCAAAGGCAAGTGGTGATGGCACTCAAGTTCTGAGTTGCCAGGACACATTTTGTTGGAAGAATGGAAACATTCCTCATCCAATTTCAATCTTCCTCTTGGTATATTTTTAGCTTTCACTCTCAGGATTTTTTACAGTGAGAAAAGTGCTGAAATTCATATCCATGATCACTCAATGATTCGGTTGCATTGAGTTACACTGAGGACAATGCCTCACATGGTTACAAATGCTCCTGTGACATGAGGTCAAAAAATGGGAGAGCCCTTATTTCCAGGTAGGAGGGGTAGGCTTTGGGGATTTCGGGTGTGAATGGCTACAGAATTGCAGGTTCCGGATAGAGAACAGTTGGTTGCTCTCTACAGAGGGTTTTCCTTACACTGTAAAATTTTAATGATTCCACAGTAAACAATTATATAGTGGTATTGTAATGATATTTGGCCAGTCACTTATTGGTCTCTTTGGATTTACAATTTATTATTTTGAAACTATTCTGCACTAAAAATTCTGATAGATGATTCATGTGTAACTATACTTCTTTTTTTTCTGAAGATTCACAATATTTTATTAACAGCTACTCTAAACAGTAAGATAACTCAGTTAGATTACCAAGTGCAAAATCAACATACAAAAATCAATAGTTTACATATATTCAAACAATATTTAGGAAGATTTAACAGAAGAAAATGTTTTCATGTATAACACTAATAAAATATATATTAATATGTTTGTCAATAAAAATGTGAGACCTATTAAAATTAAAATTAAAATTCCACTGAAACCAAAAAAATAGACTTTTTATAAATAGAAGGACCATATTTTTTTGTAAATTAAATTGTAAATTTAACAAAACCTCAATGATAACTTCACAGTTTTTAACTATATCACCTGATGCTAAATTTAGTGAAAAAAATAAACATCGAAATGGGAACAGCACTAAAACATATTAAGGCATTTTTTAAAAAGCTTAAATAACTTAAAAGTATCAAACTGGTCTATTACCAAAACAGAAAACCCTCAAATAAGTACACTAAGATACACATAGAATTTGAATGTATAGGGAGGTCATCATTTCAAATCATTAGGGAAAAAGAAGTATATAATAAATGTTATAGGGATAAATAAAGTAATATCTCTGCCTTGCTTTACATTCCTGATCAATTCCAGATATGCAAAATATTTGTTAAATACTTCAAACATTAAATAATAAGAATAAATCTGAAATTTTCTCCATACATATCTGTAGTTAGTAAGAACTGTCTAAACTTGCATGAGTCAAAATCCCCAAGTCATAAATTGTTTCAATGTTACATTGTCACATAATATTCAATTTTTTATGGAAAGCAGCATCATAAAAACTATTCAAAAAGACAACTAAGAGAGATATTTACAGCTCATACCACAAAGAGTTATCCTTCTTAACCTAACATTTAGATTGATGAAATCATAATCACTTTGAAAAAGAAAATTTTGATTGAAGAGTTTAGATCATTAATATTCAGGGTTATTATTGATATATGATTTGTAGTCCCAGTCATTGTGGCTCATTTTTGGTTTTTTACTTGACTTGGTTTCTCCCTTGATTGAATGTTCCTTTAGGGTAGTTCTTCCCTTTGCTGAACTACATTGTTGTTTTTCATTTCCTTCTCATGGAATATCTTGCTGAGAATGTTCTGTAGTGCCAACTTTCTATTTGTAAATCCTTTTCACTTTTGTTTATCATGGAAGGATTTTATTTTGTCTTCAAAACTGAAAGTTAGTTTTGCTGAGTATAAGATTCTTGGTTGGCAACCATGCTCTTTAAGAGCTTGAAATCTGTTGTTTCCAGCCGTCTAGATTTTAGGGTCTGGGCTGAGAAATCTGCTGATATCCATGTTGTTAGGTGATAAAAAGGGCGCAGTTATGGTTCATCGCTAGCTCCTAGAAACGCTCCACAGATACAGGTCTCACACAAGGAACACTTTATTTTGCACAGACGAATTCATGTATGCATGGGGGAAGGGGAAAAAGAAAAGGAGAAAGATGGCGCAAGGTTTCTCTCAGACATAGGAATTCGCGGGCTGAGAGGAACCAATCGTGGAGGAGAATTCTTACAGACTGACTGAGGGACCAATGACATATTTAGGACGTAGCGCGGGAGGCAGGAAGATTACAGCAACGTAAGCCAGAAATTCCTGTAACCTGGGAGGCAGGGAGAATGCAGATTGACAGGTGGTGGGGAGGACAGGAATTCCTGTAATGGGAGAGGCGGGCTAACGCAGATTGACAGGTGGTGGGGGAAACCGGGAATTCGTTACATTCCCCCATTTCATTTTATATAAAAAATTTTTAAAAATCTTGCTCTCCAGTTCTTTTTGAAGACTTCTCTCTCCTTCCTGCCTAGGTGACTGGGGATGGTATTGCAGGTGAGATGTAAAAAGTTTATTCTCCTCCCCAGCTTCCAAAGGCAGATGATTTTCATGGACTTCATTTTCTCGATTTGATTGATCCCCTATTTCTGCATTAACTGCCTGTCCCCAATTCTGACTTCATTTACCCCTCTAATACTAGGAACTCCTTCACTGCTGTAGGGAAAAGGGCAGACCGATCTGACTTCTTCGAGCTGGAAGTGGGCAGCGTGGGGCAAGCAGTTTGGAGGTTTCTTTTTAGAAATCGGGTCAATTAAAGGGTTCATGGTAGAAGTCCAGTTGCAGGGAGAGCAGGCAGCAAAGGCATCTGGGGATGGGTGCTTCTATGGGAGAAGAACAAAAAGACATGAGTACTGAAATGAGATTGATACAATATAAATGTTGCAGGATCTGGAACATGCTAATGCATATTATAAAGATGACAGAAATCAATAATTCCTCACCAGGGGGTGGAAGAACTCAGAAGTTGTTCCCATAACAAGGCCTAGCAAAGGCTGGAGAGGACAGGCCTTTATTTGGGAGCTTTAACATTGTCTAGGTTATCAGGAATGTGAACACAACATTTAGTAGAGATCTCTATACTTCTGTTACTAGCAAACATAGATTAAAGCCTACCTGTGTCTGTAGGCCTTAAACTGACTAAAAACTTGTGACTCTGGCAATTTATCATGATCATTACTATTATTTTTAAATGCCCAAGAATGGCTATACTTTGGTTTTAACTGATTTGCTAGGTGTTTAAGATCAAGCTTGTCAAAGTGACCTGTTTCTGTCTGTTAAAGAGTCAGCTGAGTTTCCACAGCGATAACTCATAGAGAACTTAAGAGCAGCTTCTTAGCTCCATTAGTGCCATCTGGTTAGGCAGGGTCTTCTCCATGACTTGGCTTTCTTTGAAAGCATCAGGGATGTCTCCCTTTTTCCATGACCCTCCTCTGCAGCAGGTGCACTGAGTGACTTTTCCTCTAGCAGCCTCATCAATCTCCTTGGTCAGGAGGTTGTGTGACCCAGAGTTGCAAAGCTCTTTGGAGAAGTCCTCTTGTTCCCTGTGTTGAGGCTGACTTTGAGGGCAAGACCCAAATATGGACTTTTCTTGACCTCTGTATTTCATCTCAATCTCTAAGTTTGATCTTAATCATAAAGCAAGTCAGTTTCACCAGGCATAAAGTAAGAGTACTGGGCTTTGGCTGTAATGTCTATAACTTTACAGTTATTTACCCCCTTTTATCTAATTGGGGTTTACATTATCTGTTCTATAGGTGATGGCTTACTATTTCAAGTTAGTTTATGATGTTTCCTCTTGAAGCAATACTTCTGCAAAATATTGATCAGGCAACAATTAGAGTTTATAAGGAAAATACAAAATGAAGTAATCAACAGTATAACATTCAGTTTGTGCAATAGCTATTTTGAATTTTTGCTGAGCTCCCATTTGAGATTACAGTAATATTTACAACAAACATTAAACTTTTGAACACAACTTTTAATGAGTTAAAGTCAGGCTTACTTTGGAGCCATTGTAATGTGTAGCAGGGTGGTGAGGCAGAGCCTTATCTCAGGTAACGTGGGGCTTTTAAATGAGGGACAAAGGAGTATATAAACACAGATTTTGAAGATTAAGCTGAGATCAGCTGAAGCTCCATTCTCTGATGGAAATGTGGATCTAAAGAGTTATTTCAGCAATCTTAGCAATCTTTATATGTGTGCAATGTTAGGTTATATATACCCTATTTATGACAGGTAATAGAACATTAAATGATAGGTTTACCATTACAGACAAGTTTAATTTGGAGAAGAGCAGCTTGATACAATTTTCTGCTTTAAAGGCTTGTATACCTGGAAAATATGAACACATGTAATATACAAAGAATAATGTTTTTAAGTATGTTACTTCATGGGATAAATTTATAAATTAATCAGAGGTCTCTAACAAACACATTTGAGTAATCCCATACATGTTACTTATTGTAGAAAAACCAAGACATCAGACAAGTGTGCCAATAGTATTTGCCATCTCTTTCCGTTTGAAAATAAGTCCTAGAACAATCGATGTTAGACATTTATAAACATTGATATTTTATTAGTTTCACCACTTAGAGACTTGTGAGTTAATTTTAAGGACATTTTACTTTTATTAGTTTACCCAATTTAAATTGAACCTTATTAAATCATGTGACTTAATAATATTTGGATCCATTTTTAAAATTTTAATTTTTATGCGCGCTTATATTTAACACAAAAGCAAAGGTCTTGTAATATTTATTTCCATTGCAATGTAATGAATGTTCAAAAATGACTCTAGAGTTGGATAAAAAGAACTGTTCAAAACTTATTAACCTAGGTCTGTAGGATTAAAATTGTGAACTCAAAAATATGGCATTTAAGAAAAATAAAGTCCTGGAAGAAAAATGATAATGGTTATTAATTAAAGCATGAGAAAATGAGGAGAGAAAAGTTGAAAGGGAGAAAATTATTCTGAGTTGTAGCTGACGAGAAATTTAAAATGGACACTTTTACACTTTTTTTTTTCCTTAGGTTTGAAACTGGTTTCCTACTGCGCCTTTCTTCATTTACATTTTAATGTAACCCTTGACTGAGATCTGAATCTGAAAGGCGCTAATATGTTCTAGCAGAAACTTGATGCTTAGGTCCTTTTAATTTCTTGATCCTGCAAGAAGAGCTAAGAGAGAAAGAAAAGATTTGAAAATAAGGAATCAGTGAAGACAATGTGTTTAGGTTTCACTCCCTCCGTGCCAGCCACCTCCTGTAAAGAAGCTAGAATGTTTGTATGAGACCACGTGGTGGAGGGACTTGGTGGGCTTAATGGCAGAGCGGAAGGAGAAACAGAATGAGGTAAAGGAGAGAAATGAACAGGAACTTCTGCAGTAGGAAACCTGTAAGGACATGACTCATCAGCTGGATTAAATTTAGAAGAGAAAGGATTAAAAGGGGGAGGAGAAGCAGCAAGAAAGAAAGGAAAAACATGAAGGAGAAAGGTTCTTTTCCATTCACCAGGTTGCCCACATATGTACTTAATTATAACTAGTATAATTAGGCATATAATTTTACCTAGTATAAAACTAGAATTTAGGGTGCCATAAATAGACTATTTTGACTTACTATCTAAAGGACAATTTAGCTCTGATTTAGGAAATAGGTGAAGGGGTTTGAGATGATTTAAACATCTCAGGGGCGAGTTTGCTGGGGTGGATGTCCTGAATCCCATGGTAAACTAAGACCCACCTGGCTAGTGATTTTGGCATCCTGAGACCATGATGCCAGGCAATGAGAGGTTAGAACAAAGGCTGGTCGTCACCAAGAACCGATGTTTAACCGGGCATAAGCCGAGAGGCCTGGCCAGGATTTCTAGCGAGAAGCAGCGGGAAATAAGAGAGAGAGATGTTCAGACCCGAAAAAGAATCTCAACACCATAAAACCCAGGAGTCCACCCAACAACTAGGAAGAGCTCTGGGGACCATGGAGATACCCCCACACCTCGGCAGTCTGGCGGTGGGAGCCGCAAGCCAGGCAGCAGAAGCCACAAGAGGGAAGCTGTAGGGTAGCTGCGGGCAGCGAGAGTGGGCGGGAGCGGCGGGAATAGCCACTTCTTAGATGGGGGGGGCGGCACCACGGCGGGGAAAAAGCCCCAGGCGGGAAACCGCAGTGCGGCGAGAGGGAATGGCACCACAGCGCGCCACAGGCTATGGAGATGTGTTTCTGGTCAGGGACTGCATAAGGAAACTCACCAATTCTGGAGTCCAGTGTTGTATGCAGAAAACTGGGCATCCAGGTAAATGGAAGATGAGCCTGTATAAGGGGAGGCGCAGGAGGTTGCTATAGGATGGTGTACCGCCTGCCTAATCAGTGGGAAAAAACCCATCCCCGAGTCTTCGGAATCAGATATTAGGTGATAAAAAGGGCACAGTTATGGTTTGTCGCTAGCTCCTAGAAACGCTTCACAGATACAGGTCTCACACAAGGAACCCTTTATTTTGCACAGACAAATTCACATCTGCACGGGGGAAGGGGAAAAAGAAAAGGAGAAAGATGGCACAAGGTTTCTCTCAGACATAGGAATTTCGTGGGCTGAGAGGAACCAATCATGGAGGAGAATTCTTACAGACTGACTGATGGACCAATGACATATTTAGGATGTAGCGTGGGAGGCAGGAAGATTACAGCAACGTATGCCGGAAATTACTGTAACGTGAGAGGCAGGGAGAATGCAGATTGACAGGTGGTGGTGAGGCTGGGAATTCCTGTAACCGGAGAGGCAGGCTAATGCAGATTGACCTGTGGTGGGGGAAGCCGGGAATTCCTTACACATGTTGGTTTGCCCCTACATGTAATTTGATGCTTTTCTCACAAAGTCATTAAAATTATATCTTTATTTTGGATATTAGGAATTTTCATTATGATGTTCCTTGTTGTGGAACTGTTGTAATTTTGTAAGCCTCTCGTAGTTGATTTTCCATTTCATGTTAATCTGGACCCGAGGGTCTGTTTGTGTTTTCCCACAGGATGCACAATAGCCAATTTGGGTGCCAGAAAGATTGGTCAAGGCCTCAACAGAGACCCAAAAATAGATGAGGAGGCTTCTCCAGCTGATGGTGTTGGAGATTTCTCACCAAGTTAATGGAGGAGACTCACTTGAACTATGGGGGATAGTAAAGACGGGGCCCTATCCTGTACCCCTTACCAACTCCTCTATTCTATATCCTCCTATTTTTACAATTGGCCACATTCCTTCAGTCCACTGTTTAAAAGGGAAAAGAATGGTTTGGGTTTTTGTCCGTGGGAGGTTTATTGTGTGTTGTATCTGTTCTGTGTATATAGTGTTTTAAAAAATTTGTATACATTGGTGCAGAGAAACAGCCATTATTTACCAAGCTCTCGTCACAACTGATGCTGGCTCATCCCCCCAAGTGTGGTTAAATATGCTGGGCCAATAGTCAAAGATGGGTAAGATTCATGGGGAGAGCTCATACTGATGTAAGACAGGAAATGAGGGCTAGAGCCTCATTGTACAATGATGGGTAAGGATGTTGATCTGCCATGGACAACCTAAGACAGGCACGGACTCTTTTATAAACAGAAAGGAGGAAATATGGTGGCCGAGACCCAGGGCCCAGGTTTACGCCACATGCATCCAAAGATGGCGGCTGGCAGAGAGCCAAGGGGCATGTTGAATGCACCTTGAGAAAAACAGGAAGCATTTACCACTGGCTGTATGATAATTAGTTCAGCCGCTTAGGACGTGGACAGATATATCTTACATGTATGCTTGAGTTCGTGATCGCTTGACCTTTAATAGGATTGGATGGACATATCTGATTACAATTGCTTATGCATGAGACTGCTTATAAATTGAGGGTGTTATCTGAATAAAGCAGAAGCTGCTTCATGAACTTCTGAAGAGTAAGTGTCCTTTGTTCTGCTGGTCAGCTGCAAATGGCACACTTAACCCACCATACTCACTGAATGCTCCACTACCATGAGCAGCTGTCATCAGCCATCATTCTGTGTGGTTGCTAGGGCAATAGGCTAGTTTTCTGACTAGGATATTCCAGGTGTGCCCTGTCCTAGATAAGAGGGTTAGGAAGAAAATAGCGCTGCAGCCAGTGCTCAGCTTGGGCATCCACGTGTCCCCAAGCACACCTCCCCCCAAACAGGCCCACTGGAACTGGTAGGGATAACTGCCTGCTGTCAGGATGCCATGTGTAGCCAAATGAGTGCAGCGACACCTAGCGGACCTGAAGTTTACTGTGAGCTGTCTGGCTTCAGAGGAGTTCCTTGTCCTGCCTGGTCCTGGAGGGATCCACGGACCATGGGGCTGTGCTCTCCTGACCAAAGAGGTTAGAATCACATTTTGGAAAACCTCAGTTCCCTGGCACTCACTCCATCTTCTTTCTTCTGACCATCACAACTGAGCTGGTGCTTGTTTCCAATCTTGGTCTGAAGCAGCCAGGAGCAGAACCTGCTCTGGTTGCCATGGGAACTGTGATGCCATGTTGCTGTCAGGCCTTCCCTCTGTGACTTCAGGAGGAATCTGAGGGGTGGAGCGCCAGGTCACCAGAGACACTCCTCAAACTCCATGTTGCTCAAGGCTCCAAACACCCCTCTCGAGAGAGAAACAAAATGGTCTTCTTATGGAGTCTGTAATCCTCTAGCCTTTCACACCCAAAATCCCCATGCCTGCCCCTTCTACCAGGAGAGAAGAACTCTCCTATTCTTGGCTCACATGTCACAGGAGCATTGGTAAACAAGTGAGGCATTGTCCTGAGTGTAACTGAATGCAAATGAATCATTTAGAGCTCAGGGATATGAATTTCAGCCCTTTTCTCATTGTAACAAATCTTGAGAGTGGAAGCTAAAAACATACTGAGAGGAAGATTGAAATTGTATGAGGAATGTTTCCTTTCTGCCAGCAAATATGGGTCCTGGCAACCCAGATCTTGAGTGACATCACCACTTGCATTTGCGGTTTCTATTTCCTGACATTGTCTGTCTATGTTGATGAAGCATTCACTCATTAAAGGAAACTGGCCTTTGCCAGGAGAAACACCTTCCTCTACCTCACCCCTACCTGAGATAATAGGCGTGATTCAGAACCAGCACTAGCTTGTGCATTTTGCACTGCACTCTGCGGGGCAGAACTTCCCAAATTAAAATGCCAAAGGAAAAGTTAAAAAAAATAATAAAAATCAAGGAAGGTGTCAGTAGACTGTGAATGTTATCGCTGGGCATGCAACAGCAAATGATCCCCCAAATTTCTTTTCATACTAACAAACTAAGGATATTCTAATAAATATTGTCCTGCCTCTCATTCTGCCCTCCATAGATATAATTTTCTTCTTGGGTATCAGCTACTACTGGTTTCCTCCTTATGTAAAAAGAGAAAATTCTTTCCCTCAGGACACACCCCTAGACTGTGGGTGTTGAGATGTAAAAAAGGGTATTTGCAAGATTGTTGTGAAAAGGAGAATTAAGAATTCCTTAGTCATTGATTGGCTTTGTCTAGGGTTGCATCTCCACATAGAACTTCAGAGACACAGAACCTCACTGGATCAAGTCATTTACCTCAGAGGAGCTGTTCCCATGCAGACAATATAGACCATTCCATAGGGCGCTGTCTTTGCAAGCAGAAAGGTGGGGGTTCAAATCCCCAGTACCACTGGATGGATAAAAGAAAAACAAGAAAAGACACTTCTCTCAACCTTTTTCTTTTTCTTCTCTCATTCAGCAGAATCAGCCCTTTTCAAGAACTATCCCTTTCACCTGCAAGCAATTTCCTCCTACTCCTCTCAGCCGGGACCTGCACTTGAAGGCAGCAGTGCATCCACAGTCACCTGCATTTCTTAAGAGGACCTGTTCCTTCCCATCTTTCAACTCTCATCACTTCAGACCTTACCACTTACTCTTGGGTGTGCTATCACCATCTTTTCCCAGCACATTCTCTTGATTGGCAATGTGCTCCAGGTTGCAGTGGCACATGATTCAAATGGTCCCCTCACAGGCCCTTGCCATTTTTGAGGCTTTTTGGACACATTACCAGACTGCCTGTGAACTGGACTTCCACACCTGAGCACTTGCCATGTGAACCACAAGGTTAATTGGAAAACCAAAATGTGAAGACGAAAGACAGCCACCCCTGACCCTGATTTCCTAGTCGGTTATATTTTGCATTTTCTTCCTTATGGTTTGATGAAAAATGGTAGAATTGGGGCTGAATACATGTTAGTTTGTGCTGATAGTATTCAGGAGAATGGGGGAATATACTGTCTAATCTCCCACTAGCATTGGAGCTCCAGTGTCAAAAGGAAGGGTGCCCTTGTAGAGACTCTTGTTATTTTGAAGGATGTTCTCAATAGATGCACAGTAGAAGTGGATAAGGCATATGCTGTTCTCATGTTTTCCAGGGATCTGGGCAATATTGGATTGTTCTTTAGAGGGTAAGGGGAAAAAAACGAAAACAATTCATCCCAAGGATTCACGCCGAAAGAAGGAAACCAGAGCCATTAGTCATGTGAAAGGTTGGTGGTGGGTCGAAGCAAGTCAAGCAATGAAAAGCATTTGACAATTTGCAAAAGCCTCTGGTACAAGTTTCCTGCTCATTAAGTCTGATCCCACATTCAGATATTCTTGAATCACTCCTGTTGTCAAATTCAGTTTTGGTCTTGACTTTTGCCTTTTAGCAGAGATCTTTCTATTTACATTCGTGATGCTTTGGTGCCGTCTTTATTTTGAGAGCTGGGTTTAGTGCTGCATATTCCAAATTCAACTCCTTTAAACTTTAGATCAAGGCTCTATGTCCTGGGTTTTAAAGAAAGCCTTTTGTCATGGTTCTTGTGCTAAGAAAGCTATAAATCAGCATGTGTCTAATCAGCTGTCATTTGAGAACAACAAGACAGAGCCATGAGTTTCAAGGACTTTGAGGTCCTTGGAAGGGGAATTCAGGTCAGGAATGATGGATGCTTACAAAATGACCTGGCAAGTACTACTTCCTGTATTTGTAGAGTATGTTGACCTGAAGACACGTCGTGCAATTTGAGGGTGGACAATGATGGTTGTATAGTTTTAAAATGTCTCTCCATTGAAGTAGGCGATCAGCACCCACAGCCTTGTGCTTTTAGTGCCAACACAATGCCCTTGCTCTCCCGCTTTGAATATTCATCTTGGAAGCTTTTCATCAGAGCACTTTGAGCATGGTGCATGTTCCAATCTGTTGTAGTGCCATGTGATGCTTGTTCCTTGTGCCATCAGTAGGCTCTTCTATGATTCACTGACTTGTATTTGGCATTCTACCAGGGCTACTAAGAGGACAGGTGGAAATTTTCCACACGACGTTGTGCCAGGCTGGCACTAGTCTGCTCAAGAGAAAGAACACATGTGTGAACGCAGACAGACCAGTCATATCTGCATCTTGAGGTGAGTTGAGGTGGCCATGGAATTTGTCAGCAGGTAAATTTCTGAGTGTATCTTAGTTGTAAGGCCATAGGCAAGGAGGTGTGGTTTTGCAGGTGCTGTGACCACAGAATATCTCTCCTGGCATGTCAGCAGCATTCTATCCTCCATCCGAAATCCTGAATTAATGACTTCCAGGACACCACTAAAGCCTTCAGGAGATGCATCCACCTTCACCTAAAAGACCCACTTCCCAGTTTCCATCTGTTCCCTGGTTGAACTTTCTAGGAAAAAAAAAGCAACCTGGAAGATTTGGTCTGAAGTGTCCCAATTAAAGATCACTTTATCCAACATGCTCACTGCATGCTCAACTGTGCTGAGCTCTCACCCTCCTTGATTAGGTGTTTTTGCAAGGGCCCTAGGCTAATTTCTTGACTAGGATAATCTGGGTGTACCCAGTCCTGGAGGAGCACCTCTGGAAGGAAATAGCACTGGAGCCAGTGCTCAGCTTGGTGATCTATGTGTCCCCAAGCACACCTCCACCCAACCAGGCCCACTGGGATTGATGGGGGATATATGCCTACTGTCATGATGCCCAGTGAGGCCAAATGAGTGCAGTGATACCTAGCATACCTGAAGTTTAGTGTGAGCTGTCAGGCTTCAGAGGAGTTCCTTTTGCTACCTGATCCGGGAGGGATCCATGGACCATGGGGCTGTGCTCTCCTGGTGGAAGTGTTTAGAATCCCATTTTAGAAAACATCAGTTCCTTGGCTCTCATTCACTTCTTCTTTCCTCTGATCATTACAACTGTGCTGATGCTTTTCTTCTCTCTTGGTCTGAAGTGGCTAGGAGCGGAAGCTTCTCTGGTAGCCATGGGAACCATGAAGCCAACGTGCTTTCATGCCTTTACTCTGTGACCTCAGGCAGAATCCACAAGCCATTCACACCCAATCTACCAGAGGCTCACCTCTTCCACCTTGATAGAGGAGCTCTCCCATTTTTGCTCTCATGTCACAGGAACACTGGTAATGAAGAGAGTCATTGTAATCAGTGAAACTGAATGCCCAAATCATTGAGAGATTACGGATTTGGTTTTTAGCCCTTCTTTCACTGTAAGAAATCTTGAGGGTAAAAGCTACAAACATACCGAGAGGAAGTTTGAAATTGGATGAGAATTTTTTTTTTTTCTGCCAGGAAATATGAATCTTGGGAACCCAGACCCCAAGAGCCATCACCATTTGATGTTGTCTGTTTATATTTCCTGACATTGGCTAAGTTGATGAGGCATTCCTTCATTTAAGTAAACTGGACTTTCTCAGGAGAAACACCTTCTTTTACCTATTCCCTACCTAAGATGATAGGCAAGACCAGACGCAGCACTGGCTTGTGCATTTTGCACAGTACCCTGCTGGTGAGAATTTTCCAAAGTAAAATGCCAAAAGGAAAATTAAAAAAAAAAAATGATCAAGGAAGGTGTCTATAGATTGTGAATATAATGGCTGGGGATGCAATGGTGAATGATCCCCAAAATCTCCTTTCATACTAACAACCTGAACATATTCTCATAGCCACATACTCTTGCCTCTCCTCTTGCCCTGTCCTCCATGGATCACTGATATAATTTTGTGCTCAGTTATCAGCTACAACCGGTTTCTTCCTTTAGTAAAGAGGGGATAATTCTTTCCTCAGGACACACCCATAGACTGTGGTCTTGAGATGCAAAAAAATGTTATTTGCACAGTTTTTGTGAAAAGGAGGACTAAGAATTCCTTAGTCTTTGATTGGCTTTGTCTAGGGATGCTTTTCTGCACAGACCTTCACAGACACAGACCCTGAGGGGATCACATCATGTACCTTAAAGGAACTTTTCCTTTGTTGATGATATAGCCCAACCGGTACGGCACTGTCTTTGGAAGCGGAAAGGCAGAGTTTCGAATCCCAGCACCAAGGGAGTGAAAGAATTGAAGAGAAAACACTTCTGAGTGTGCAAACCTCTTATCCTCTCAACCTTTTTCTTTTTCTCCTCTCTTATTCAATGAAATCAACACTGTTCATCAACTACCAGTTCCACCTGCAAGCAATTTCCATGGATTCCTTTCAGCTGGGAGATGCACTAAAAGGAAATAGTGCCCACTAGTCACCTGCATTGCTTAAGAGTAAGTTCTTCACATCTTTCATCTCTCATTAGTTCAGAATTTACATCTCACTCATGAGTATGCTATTGTTGAGAACAAGGTGACATCTGTGCAGCCACGTTGTATAAACAAGCCATTTCAGGAACTGGCCCATAAAACCCCCCACCCCAGGAAATGGTGTGTAGGTGCTACACTCAAGAGCCAATACAGGACAAACAGGGCCCCCAGTGTTTATCAGTGCTCTCAAGAGATATCTGTCCAAGAAATGGGCAGCTGCCGGGGAACCTTATCTATCAAGGAAAAGGGGGCATAGCACCTCCTCCCTTCTTCCTCCAGGATTTTTCAGTTCTGGTGGGACCCAATGAAAATCAAATAGATTGGCAGGAACCAACCAAAGAGGATGAATATTTAGCTGTTCAAATATGAACCAATAATGTACAGGTCTTTGTATGTGAATGCTTGAAATTCTCTTAGAGTGCTTTCTCACCCCTCAGGGCCACTCCCCACTCAGACATTGTAGTGGTCTGTGAGGGTGTTTGTGGTCCAAGCTCAAGCTTGCAATAAAACCTCATTATCGTGTGTGCACTTTGACTCTCTAGGGATCGGTCAATAGTGAATCCCAATATTTGGGGGCTCGTTTGGGATAGGATTATCTGACTCTGCCCCAGGAGACACAAACAGCCCATGTTACTGAGGTTCCTAAGGAGATTTCACAGAAGGAGGATTGGCCAACCCCATTTGGTGGGACGCATATCCCCATTTGAGTTTGGTTGAGAATTCTCGTTTGGTGGAAGGAAAGGGCGTGAGCAACCCTGGAGGTCCCACTGTTGGAAGTTGTGGGAGACATCGCCTACAAACAGGAGTCATGCCAACATCCCCAGTGGATGCCATTTGGGTGACTTTCTGGTAAGAGTCCTTCATCTGATTTTGGTAACGTGAATGAGAAGGGCATTGCACCTGTGAGAGTGGTATATTTGACAAGTCTGTGAATGTTGGAGAGTCCTGTGAAAATTTGTTTTACTGCGTGTATTGCCTTCCTTGTTCATTTTGGCCTGCTTAGTCTTTTTCTCCTCATTATTATGGGACAGGCTCAGGTAACTCCTAAGACTTTCCTCCTGAATCACTTCTCAGAGGTCCTTGCCAAAGGATGGAACTTTGGTGTGGACCACCTAAAGAAGGGTAAGTTTACCACACTCTGCTCTGCAGAGTGGCCAACTTTCACCGAGATCTATGCTGAGTGAGGTAGGTAGGCTTCTCTTTCTATGCAACCCACATCTGTTTGAGGTACAGCTTTCTGTCTCTTTATTTTTGGAGGTTAAAATGGGCACCTGTCAGCTACTTAAATGCAACTAGTGCAGCTGCCATTCTTCAAGACTCCTTCAAGACCAGGTGAGAGATTCCGGTCGAGGTAAGTTCCAATCACCTGCTCTGTACAGACCAGGCATGTTGGAATCTGCCAACGTCATTTCCTACTTTTCTGTCCAGGCCCGGAGCACAATTGCTGCCAATATATTGTCCCTACTCCTGACCTACCCAGGATGCATGGAAGTGGAGGATGGGTGAGAACAACTGTGGGGTTCTCTGTGGCCTGTTCTGCACTTGGGAAGACCTCAAAGGTTCCTTCTCTGGACTCCCCCTCCCGACTGCCCTAAGTGTTATCCAGTGTGATAGGTAGGTGAATGGCACTGAGGGAAAGTGCCAATTACCTTTGCCTCCCTATGGGCCATACAACATCCCCCCCACATCCACTCCCTCCTGGATGTTTCCCCTTTTGCTCGCTGATCAGACATTAAGAATTCAATGGTAGGATCAAGAGAAAGATGTAGGACAATTATAAAAATGCACAGGTTCCCTTTGTTTACATAGTTAGAGTTCACTAGTCTATCTAGAGTCTCCCCATTACTGTTCCAGTGCTTTAATATGCTCACTTTGTTCTCTTTAAGCTGCAAGAGGAAGGCATTTTAAAACCTCTTCCATGAGACCCTCCAAGCAAAGGGCATTATATGCCTAAGAAAGAAACAATCGATGTCCTCTCACCCTCTGGAGATTCCTTTAGTCTACAATCCTTGACATCAATAATCTCTACCATGAGAGTAGAAAGAATTGAGGAATTTCCTACTAAGGAAGGAAGTTCAAGAGGACCCTCACAACTTAAGACAGACAAAAATAGTTAGGGACGTTTTTGGAGGGTCCTAATAAGTATTGAGATGTTTCAAAACTTAGGCCAGGTATTTGACTTCACCTGTAAAACTATGCTATTAACCATCTAGAGCACAGGCAGTTCCAAGAAACCATACTAACTGGGATTCTAATGAGTAGGATGCCTAGAAAACTGTTATGAGGCCCTCAGTAAAATCCTGCTATTTTCATGGAGAGACTCAGGAAGGCAATAAGAAAACAAACCACCCTGAATCCTGAATCCATAGAGGGTCACCTACTTTTAAAGTATAAATTTTTCATTCAGTCAGCCCCAAACATTTAGAGGAAATTACAAAAATTGGCACGTGGCCCTGATCAATCCTTAGATGAATCTTGCATCATCCATTTTATTTAACAGAGATCAGAAAGAAAGAAAAGGGAGCATAAAGACAAGAAAAAGGGTTTATTAAAGATCATTCAAAATGACAGAAACTTTTAATGCTTTGCAATAGCCCATGCAATTCAACAATTTTAGGAGTTAAAAAGCAAACTGCCTAATCCAAAACCTTAGAATAATGAAGGAGTAATTTCCTCCCACCCTGTAGTTCTTACTCTCTTATCTGAAAATCCGGCTGCTGCTTGGTTTACTAAGTTAGATTTAAAAGACGGCTTTTTCTGTATATGCTAGACTCTGAATAGCAATTCCTGTTTGTCTTTGAGGAACTAGATAATGTATTGAAACTAACCTAGACAGTGTTGCCTCATGATTTAGAGATGGCCCTCACCTGTTTGACCAATCCTAAGCTAAGGACTTAACAAAGTTCAGAGATAAAACATCTGTAATTGTTCTTCAGTATGTAAATGACATCCTTTATGTGCTTCACCCAGAAGGAATGTCAAAAGGCCATTGCAGAACTGCTAAACTTCTTAGCTGATAGGAATTATAAGATCTCAAAAAAATAAAGCTTAATTATGCCATCAACACTTTCAATTCTACAGGAAAATAGACACCATAGAACAATATTCTGCTCCAGAAATATCAAAAAGGGACCTTACTTCAAGCTCCTGTCCTCAGCTTACCTATGAAGCAAGATTTAACCTGTTTGTCACAAAGGGGAAAATAAATTCTGGATAGGCAGTCATAGGCAGCTCAATAGCCAGTTGCATCTCAGTGTGGAGCTTAGCATAGTAGCTTCATTCTCAAAAGTAATGGAAAATAAGGTCTCGTAATTTTCTTTGACACCTAAACCTGTTCTGATAGAAATGGCTAAAATACCCTAGGCACAAAGTTTCTGCTAAAACCTGTTAGCTCAGCTCCTTCTAGATCTCAGTCAAGATTTACGTTGAAATGTAAATAGAGAAAGCCTGAAGGCTCAGTAGGAGACTGGTCTCAATCCACCCCCCTAAAAAAAAAGGTAAAAAGAGTCTTACCTGAACTCCAGCAAAAGTAAATTTTATGGTACTTTATTAAACTAATTAACAGCTATATCATTTTTTCCAGAATTCTTGTTATTTTAATTGAACATTTTTTGAGCTCATGACTTTTTGATCAGTTCTAGTTTTTTTATTCAACTAGAGTGTTTGTTTATCTGTTATAAGGAAAAATGCATCTCAGCTCGGGGCCCATGGTGACTCTGGCTCTCAAATCTGATGGAGCAGACTCTTCGTACACTCGGTCTGAGTTGTGGTCCAGGTATAGCACCCAGAAATCCACAACGGACACAGGACCTCACGCAAGAGACTTTATTATAAGGAAAACTAGAGCATCTGCTCCGGGGCTGGAAATAATGGAAAGAGAAAGATGGCATGGACAGTTCTCCCAATCATTGGAATCTCCCGGTTGGAAAGAACCAATAGTGGAGGAGAATACTTGCAAGCTGACTGATGAACCAATAGCTAGCTGGGATGTTCAGACTGACAAGCTACGATGTAATGTAGGAAGCAGGAAATGGCTACAGCATAGGCCAGAAATTCCTTCAGCATAAGGGGTGGGCAGAGCAGCTTTCAGACTGGCAAGTTAGGTTGTGGTGCAATGGAAGGGGCGGGAGATCAGCTTTGTATTACATCTGTTACATTGCAATGGAAATTCATCTATGAAGTTAGAAGGCCTTTGATTTTGTGTTATTTGTATGTCATGCTGTCTGACGTCATGTTTTGTCTGTATCAAAATTGAGATTTCCTAAAATTAAAATTTTAAAAATGGATCCAGATACTTTTAATTCACACAATTTAAAAGGGTTCAATTTAAATTGGATAAACTAATATAAAGTAAAATGTCTTTGAAAATAACTCACAAGTCTCTAGGTGGTCAAACTAATGAAATGCTGATGTTAATAAAATGTCTAATATCAATTGTTTCTAGGACTTTTCTTCAACAGGAAATAGATTGCAAATACTATTCAGGACACTTGTCTGATATCGTGTTTTTTACAAAATAAGTGAATTAGAGTTAACATGTATGGGATTACTCAAATGTGTTAGAGACATCTGAATAATTTGCAAAGTTAAAATGCTAATTGTTAATTACCATTGAGTACTCTTTAACTCCTTAAATTTCGTGGGGTAACATACTTCAACATTGTTGGTGTTTCCATAGGTTGGTAAATAAAAAGGGTTTAAAATTGCTTTGTGTCATTGCTAAACTAAAAACAAGGTTACTTAGAGTTATGTCCTAACACGTACAATTCTATATACAAAGGGTTCCAAAAGTTTCAACTGTGTTTCAATTAGATTAGTATAAAAAACAAAATATTTTATCTTATTAGAATGGAGTAATTTGTCTAAATTCAGAAATTTCTTAAGAATTGTTTCAGGGGCTGGGGATATAGCTCAGTTGGTAGAGTGCTTGTCTTGCAAGCACAAGGTCCTGGGTTCAAACTTCAGCACTGAAAAAAAAAAAAAAGAGTTGTTTTAGAATGTGAACTAAAAGGGGACAACAAATAGGAAATAGAAAATAAAAGGTTCTAGATATGGAAATTTAGTGAGGAACAAAATCTTTCTGGGTAAAAAAAGTATTTATGTGATGAAATACATGAGTATCTAAGTAAGTGCTAAGAAAGTCTGCGTAAGTAAAGGGCAAATTTCAACAAGTTTGCATGTAACTAAGTTGGTTGTATGTATGTGACACAGTTAAAGCTATTTAAGGTTTATCGTAAGGTGAAATACTAATATTCTGATATAAACCAAAGTTCAATCTATATGTTAAAATGGCAAGAATTTCTTAGAATCACTAATTTACTCTTAACTCTGTGTCTATTAAGTTTTATTCTTTAAAACAATTAGTCTTAAAAAATTGGGGTTTATATGACTATGGTTAAACAAATGTGAGAATATTGTACTATGTTACAGAGACAAAATTTTTCTTTAAAAACCAAATTTGGTAATGTAAAATTGTCAAGGTAATTGTGAAATGGTCACTCTTTATATGTTAAATGTGTTCTTATTTTCCAGGTATACAAGTTTTTAAAGCAGGGAATTTATCAAGCTGCTATTCTCCAGATTAAACTTGTCTGTAATGGTAATTTTAAACTTATAAAGAGTAAATTTTATTGGGGATTTATTTCTATCATTGAATGTTCTCTTGTAGGATCTGTTATTAATATGGTATATGTAAAATTTGTTACTTTTACTCTGAGATATAGAATTTCAAATGTAAATGTATTTCTAAAAGAGCCTTATTTGTTTAAAGGTCAATGTTGTGAAACATGAAAACATTTTACCACTTTGCCACACAAAAGGAAAGTTAAAAGCTCTCTCAGGCTTCCTTTAATTCATGTTTTAGATATAATGTTAAATTGTGTTAACTAATGTTCATATAGACCCAGGAATCAATATATGCAAACTACTAAAAATGATATTTAAGAAAGAAGCAAATATCAGCATCAGAATTAGAACACTTCACTTAAGATTTGTAAATAACCACACCTTACCTGAGATAAGACTCTGCCTCCCACCTTACTGCACGTTAGAGTTAAGGTAATGATGGTGCTTACAGAACTAACTGGCAAGTACTACTTCCTGTATTTGTAGAGTATGTTGAACCTCAAGACACGTTGTGGAATTTGAGGTTAGGTGATGATGGCTGAAAAGTTTTAGAATGTCTCTTCATTGAAGTAGGCTATCATCACCAACAGCCTTCTGCATTTGGTGCCAACAAAATGTCCTTGCTCTCCCTCTTTGAATATCCATCTTGGAAGCTTTTCATCATAGCCTTTTCAGCATGGGGGATGTTCAAATCTGGAGGTATGCCATGTGATGCTGTGTTCCTCATGCCATCAGCAGAATCTAATGTCATCTATTGGCTTGTAGTTGGCATCCTCCTAGGACTGCTAAGAGGACTGGTGGGAATTTTCCAGAAGGTCTTGTGGCAGGCTGACACTAGGCTTTTCAAGAGAAAGAACTCATGTGTGAACACAGATAGGACAGACATTTCTGCATCTAGAGGTGAGTTGAGGTGGCCCCGGATTTCCCTGCAAGTAAATTTCTGAGTGCTGCTTAGTTGTAGGGCCACAGCCAAAGAGATGTGAACTTGCAGGTGTAGTGACCACAGAATATCTCTCCTGGCATGTCAACACCATCATATTCTCCATCAAACACCCTGAGTGAATGACTCCCACAACTCCATATAAGACTTCAGAAGATGCATACACCTTCATCTAGGAGACACACATCCAAGGTTCAGCTGACACCTGGCTGAACTTTCTCTGAAAACAGGAGCAACCCACAAGATTGGGTGTCAAGTGTCCCAATTCAAAGATCATTTAACACACCATGCTCACTGCATACTCAACTGCCAGGAGCTCTCATCAGCCATGATTGAGTGTGGTTGCTAGGGTCCTAGGCTATTTTCCTGACTAGGATATTCTGAGTGTGCCCAGTTCTGGAGGATTGGGTTCAGAAGGAAATAGCACTGGAGCTGGTGTTCAGCTTGGTGATCCATGTATCCCCAAGCACACCTCCACCCAACCAGGCCCACTGGAACTGGTGGGGATAATTGCCTCCTGTCATGATGCCCAGTGAGGCAAAACCAGTGCAGTGCCACATAGCACCTGATGTTTAGTGTGAGCTGCCAGTCTTCAGAGGAGTTCCTTGTCCTACCTTGTCTTGCAGGGATCACAGGACCATGGGGCTGTGCTCTCGCAGTAGAAGCAGTTAAAATAACATTTTGAAAAACCATAGTTTCTGGCACTCACTTGCTTTTTCTTTCCTCTGACCATCACAACTGAGTTGGTGTTTGTTTTCACTCTTGGTCTGAACCAGTCAGGTGTGGAAGTTTCTCTGGTTGCCATGGGAACAGTGAAGCCATCAGGCTGTCAGGCTTTTCCTCTGTGACCTAAGGCAGAATCTGCACTATGGGGGTTAGGTAACTGGAGCCACTCCTTAAACACCATGTTGCTCAAGTCTCTGAAAAACCCTCTAGGGATGGAAACCAACTGTTTTCCAAGGGTAGCTGGAATCCCTGAGCCATTCACTACCAACTTAACTAATGCTTGCCCCTTCCACCTGGATAGAGGAGCTCTCCCACTTTTGCTCTCATGTCACAGGAGCACTGGTAACCAAATGAGGTGTTGTCCTGAATGTAACTGAATTCAACTGAATCATTGAGAGACCAGGGACATGAATTTCAGCCCTTCTTTCACTGCAACATATCATGAGAGTAAAAGATACAAACATACTGAGAGGAAGATTGACAGTGGATGAGGAATGTTTCCTTTCTGCCAGCAAATATGGGTCTTGGGAACCCAGACCCTGAGCGCCATCACCACTTGCCTTTGCATGTTTATATTTCCTGACATTGTTTGGCTAAGTTGATGAGGCATTCCTTATTTAAGGAAACTGGCCTTTCATCTACGTTACCACTACGTGAAATGATAGGCAAGATCCAGAACCAGCACTGGCTTGTGCATTTTGCACAGCACCCTGCTGGTTAGAATTTTCCAAAGTGTAAAGTCAAAAGGAAAAAAAAAATATCAAGTAAGGTGTCCGGAGATTGTGAATGTAATGGCTGGGGATGCAATGGTGAATGATCCCCAAAATCTCCTGTCATGCTAACTACCCTGAGCATATTCTTATAGCCACAAAGTCCTGCCTCTCCTCTTTCCCTGTCCTCCATGGATCACTCATATAATCTTCTGCTCAGGCATCAGCTACAACTGTTTTCCTCCTTAAGTAAAGATGGGTTAATAATTTCTCTCAGAACACACCACTAGATTGTGGGTCTGGAGATGCAAAAAAGGTTATTTTCAAAATTGTTTTGAAAATGAGAATTAAGAATTCCTTAGTCATTGATTGGCTTTGTCTACGGTTGCTGCTCTGCATAGAACTTTACAGACACAGAACCTGAGGGGATCAAGTCATGTACCTTAAAGGAGCTGATCTAGTGTTCATGATATAGCCCATCGTGTAGAGGATGGCTTTTGAAGTTGAAAGGCAGGGGTTCAAATCCCTAGCACCAAGGGATTGGAAGAAGTAAGAAAAAACACTTCTGAGGGTGCAAAGTTCCTATCCTCTCAACATTTTTCTTTTTCTCCTCTGTTGTTCAATGGAATCAACAGTGTTCAACAACTACCAGTTTCACCTGTAAGAAATTTCCATTGATTCCTTTCAGCTGGGAGCTGTACTCAACGGGAGCAGTGCATCCCTAGTCACCTGCATTGCTTAAGAGTACTTATTTCTTCACATCTTTCAACTCTCATTAGTTCAGATGTTACATCTCACTCATGAGTATGCTGTGAACATCTTTTTCCAGGAAGTTCTCCTTATAGGCAATGTGCACCAGCTTGAGGTGGCAAGAAATTCAAAATGACACCTAACTGGTCTTGCCAATTTTGAGGCTTTTTGAACACTCTCCCAGACTGCCAATGAAAGGAACTTCCACACCAGAGCACTTTGCATGTGAACCACAAGGACAACTGGAACACCAACAGGAGAAGACAAAAGACAGCCACCCCTGTCCCTGATTTGCTAGTCAGTTTTATTTTGTATTGTCTTGCTTATGACTTGATGAAAAGTGGTAGGATTTGGGGCTAAATCCTTGTTTGTGCTGATAGCATTTAAGAGAAAGGGGGAAATTAACACCTACTCTCCCACTATTATTGGACTGTTGTGTCAAAACGAATGGAGCATTTGTAGAGATTCTTGTTAATTTTGATGTACATCTTCAAGGGATGCACTATAGACGTGGGAAAAGAATATGTTGTTCTCAAGTTTAACATGCATCTGGTAATTATTGGATTTTTCTTTGTAAGGTAAGGAAAGAAAAAAAAAAAAAACATTCATTGCAAGAACTCATACCAGAGGAAACGAGAGACATTACACATGTTGCAGTTTGGTGTTGGGTAGATACAAATCAAGATATAAAAAGCATTTTTCAATTTGCAAATGCCTGTGGTACAACTTCTCTGCTCAGTAAGTCTGATCAAACATTTGGATATTTTTGATCCACTTCTGTTTTGATATTTAGTTTTGGGTCTTCACATTTGCCATTTAGCAGAATTCTTTCTGTTTACATTTGTGATATTATCATGCAGGCTTTATTTTGAGAGTGGATTCACTGCTTCATATCCCAAATTCAAATCATTTATATTGTAGTTCATGTGTATAAGTGCTGTGTTTTAAAGAAAGCCTTTTCTACTGGTTTTTGTGCCAGAAAAACTATGAATCAGAATATGTATAATCAGCTGTTCTTTCTGAGTAACAAGAAACAGTTTAAGCTTGCAGCAGGCTTTTATATCATCCACTGGATCATAGTCAGCATCGTCCTGGTGCTGCTAAGAGGTCTGGTGGGAATTTTCCATAGGTCCTAGTGCCAGGCCGGCACTAATCTGGTCAAAAGGAAGAACAAATGTGTGAACACAGATAGGCCAGACATTTCAGAATCTCGAGGTTAGTTCAGGTGGACCTGGAATTTCCCAGCAGGTATATTATGAGTGTAGCTTATTTGTAAGGCCACATCCAAGAAAGAGTGGCCTTGCAGGCATAGTGAGCACAGAATATCTCCTTACACGTGAGCATCATCATATCTGCCATCCAAATTCCTGAGTGACTACAATGACTACACATAAGCCTTCAGAAGATGCATCCACCTTCACATAGAAGACCCAATTCCCAAGTTCCAGCTGTCACCTGGCTGAACTTTCTAAGAAAAAAAGGATCAACCCACAAGATTGGCTGTGAAGTGTCTGAATTCAAGGAATACATAACACACTATGCTCACTGCATGCTCAAATGCCAGGAGCTCTTACCAGCCATGACTTGGTGTGGTATCTAGGGTCCTAGACTATTTTCCTGACTAGGATAATCCAAGTTTGCCCAGTCCTGGAGGATTGGGTTCAAAAGGAAATAGCACTAGAGCCTTTGCTCACCTTGGTGATCCATGTTTTCACAAGCACACCTCCACCCAACCAGGCCAACTGGAACTTGTGGGGAATAATTGCCTCCTGTCATGATTCCCAGTGAGGCCAAATGAGTGCAGCAACACCTAGGGGACCTGAAGTTTAGTGTGAGTTGTCAGGCTTCATAGGAGATTCTTGTCCTTCCTGGTCCTGGAGGGATCCAGGGACCATGGGTTTGTGCTCTCCTGGTAGAAGAGGTTACATCATATTTTGGAAGACCTCAGTTTCCTGACATTTGATCGCTTTTTATCCCTCTTACCATTCCAACTGTGTTGTTGCTTGTTTTCAGTCTTGGTCTGAACCAGCCAGGAGAGGGAGTTTCTCTGGTTGCCATGCTAACAGTGATGCCATCGTGCTGTCAGGCATTTCCTCTATGACATCAGGTGGAATCTGTGCTGCAGGTGGCAGGTTACAGGAGCCTCTCCTCAAACTCCATGTCACTCAAGGCTCAGAAAAACCCTCTGGTGGGAGAACCCAACTGTGCTCCAAGGGGAGCCTGGAACCCGCAAACCATTCACAACCAACATACCCGATGCCTGCCACTTCCACCTGGATAGAGGAGCTCTCCCATTTTTGATCTCATGTCACAGGAGCACTGGTAAACAAGTCAGGCATTGGATTGAGTGTAACTGAATGCCACCAAATCACTGAGAGATCAGGGATATGATTTTCAGCCCTTCATTCACTGTAAGAAATCATGAGAGTAAAAGCTACAAACATACTGAAAGGAAGATTGAAATTGGATGAGGAATGTTTCCATTCTGCCAGAAAATATGAGTCCTGGGAAACCAAACCCTGAAAGCCATCACCACTTGCCTGTGTCAGTTTATATTTCCTGACATTTTCTGGCTAAGTTGATGAGGCATTCCCTCATTGAAAGAAAGTGTCCTTTCCCAGGAGAAACAACTTCCTATACCTCACCCCTACCTAAGATGATAGGCAAGATCCAGAACAAGCACTGGCTTGTGCATTTCGGATGGCACTCTGCTGGTAAGAATTTTCCTTACTAAAATGCCAAATGGAAGAGAAAAAAAAATCAAGGAAGTTGTCAGTAGATTATGAATGAAATGGCTGTGGATTCAATGGTGAATGATCCACTCTCTTTTCATACTAACAACCTGAGTATATTATCATAGCCACATAGTTCTGCCACTCCTGGTACCTTTTCCTCCAAGGATCACTGATATAATTTTCTGCTTGGGCATCAGCTACAACAATTTTACTCCATAAGTAAAGACAGGATATTTTTTTTTCCCTCAGGACACACTGCTAGACTGTGGGTCCTGAGATGCAAAAAATGTTTTGCAAGATTGTTTTTAAAGAAGAATTAGGAATTCCTTTTTCATTGATTGGCTTTGTCTAGGGTTGCTTCTCTACATAGAACTTCGCAAAGAAACTGAGGGGATCAAATCATGTACCTTAAAGGTGCTGTTTCAGTGCTGACGATATAACCCATTCCATAGGGCACTGGTGTTGGAAGAGGAAAGGCAGGGGTACAAACCCCAGCACCAAGGGATTTTAATAAATTAAGAAAAAGCACTTCTGATTGTGCAAACCTTCTATCCTGTCAACCTCGTTCGTTTTCTTTTCTGTTTTTCAATGGAATCAACATTGTTCAACAACTATCAGTTTCACCTGCAAGCAATTTTCATTGATTCCATTCAGCCAGGCGATGCACTCAAAGGGAGCAGTGCATCACCAGTCACCTGCATTGCTTAAGAGTACGTGTTTTTTCACATTTTTCAACTCTCATTACTTCAGATGTTACATCTCACTCATGAGTGTGCTAAGAGCATCTTTTTTCCAGCAAATAATCCTGATAGGCAATGTGAACTGGGTTGCAGTGGCATGAAATTCAAAATGACACCTTAATTGCCACTCCCAATTTTGAGTTTTTTTGGACAAACTCCCAGACTGCCAATGAAGGGGACTTCCACATCAGAGCACTTTGCATGTGAACCATAAGGTCAACTGTAGAATGAATATGTGAAATCAAAAGACAGCCACTGCTGGCTCTGATTTCCTAGTCAGTTTTAGTTTGTATTGGCTTGCTTATGGCTTAAGAAAAAATGGTAGGATTTGGGACTGAATGTTTCTTAGTTTGTGCTGATAGCATTCAGGATAAAGGGGGAATTTACCTCCACTCTCCCACTATAATTGGTGCTCTAGTATCAAAAGGAATGTAGCGCTTGTAGTGAATCTTGTTAATTTTGATGGATTTCCTCAAAAGATGCATTGTGGAAGTGGGAGAAGCATATGTTGTTCTCATGTTTACCACGGATCTGGGAATTTTTAGATTGTGCTTTGTAGGTTAAGGGAAGAAAGAAAACATTCATTGCAAGAAATCACACCAAAAGGAGGAAACCAGAGACATTAGGCATTTTGCAGGTTGGTGGAGGGTAGAGGAAAGTCAAGAAAAAAAAAAAGCAATTGACAATTTGCAAATGCCTTCAGTACAATTCCATGCTCAGAAAGTCCAATCCCACATTCGGATATTTTTGAACCACTCCTGTTTTGATATTCAGTTTTGGTCTTCACTTTTGCCTTTTAGCATAGCTGTTTCTGTCTACATTTGTGATATTGTGGTGCAGTCTTTGTTTCACGAGCTGTGTTCAGTGCTGCATATTCCAAATTCAATTGCTTAAATTGTAGTTCATGGGTGTAATTGTTGTGTTTTAAAGAAAACCTTTTCTGCTGGTTCTTGTGCCAGAAAAACTATGAATCAGCATATGTATAAACAGCTGTCACTTGAGAGCAACAGAAAGTGAATGTGCACGGGCTTTGAGGTCCTCACAAGGGGAGTTAGGGTCTGTAATGATGGTTGGTTACAGAAAGAACTGGCAAGTACTACTTCCTGTATTTGTAGAATATGTTGAACCTGATGACATGTCGTGGAATTTGAGGGTAGATGATGGTGGCTGAAAAGTTTTAGAATGTGTCTTCATTGAAGTAGGCTTTCAGCACCAACAGCCTTCTATATTTGGTGCCAACAAATGTGCTTGTTTTCCCTCTTTGAATATTCATCTTGGAAGCTTTTCATCATAGCCCTTTCAGCATGGGGGATGTTTCAATCTGGAGTTATGTCATGTGATGCTTTGTTCCTCATGCCATCAGCAGGGTCTTATGTCATCTACCATCTTGTAATCAGCTTCTTCCTGGGGCTACTAAGAGGAATAGTGGGAATTTTCCATGGGGTCTTGTGCCAGGTTGGCACTAGGCTGGTAAAGAGAAAGAACTCATGTGTGAACACAGGACAGACATTTCTGCATCTCTAGGTGAGTTGAGTTTGTCCTGGAATTTCCCAGCATGTAAATTTCAAAGTGAAGCTTAGTTGTAAGGCCACAACCAAGGTGATGTGGCCTTGCAGGTGTAGTGAGCACAGAATATCTCTCCTGTCATTTCGGCACCATCCTGTCCTCCATCCAACATCCTGAGTGAATGACTCTCAAGACTCCATATAACCCTTCAGAAAATGCATGCACCTTCACCTAGAAGACCCACTTCCCAGGTTCCAGCTGTCACCTGGCTGAACTTTCTAGAAAAACAGGAGCAATTCACAAGACTGGGTGTGAAGTGTCCCAATTCAAATATCACTTAACCTACTGTGCTCACTGCATGCTGAACTCCAGGGGCTGTCCCCAGTCAGTCATTATTCAGTGTGGTTGCTTGGACCCTAGACTTGTTTCATATCTAGGATATTCTGGGTGTGTCAGGTCTTGGAGGAGTGGATTTGGAAGGAAATAGCTCTGGAACAAGTGCTTAGCTTGGTGATCCACGTGTCCCCAAGCATATCTCCACCCAACTAAGCCTGATGGGGGATAACTGCCTGCTCTCATGATGCCTGGTGCAGCCAAACAAGTGCAGGGACACCTAGCAGACCTGATGTTTAGTGTGAGCTCTCAGGCTTCAGAGGTGTTCTTTGTGCTGCCTGTTCATGGAGTTATCCATGGACCATGGGTCTGTTCTCTCCCGGCCAAAGAGGTTAGAATCACATTTTGGAAAACCTCAGTTCCCTGACACTCACTCCCTTCTTCTTCCCACTGATCTTCACAACTGAGTTGGTGCTTGTTTTCACTTTTGGTCTGAATTGCCAGGAATGGAATCTTCTCTGGTTGCCAACGGACAGGTGATGCCATCGAGCGGTCAGGGCTTTCTTCTGTGACCTCAGGCAGAATCTGTGGTGTGGGAGCCAGGTCATGGGAGCCACTCTTCAACTCCATGTTGCTCAAGGCACAGAAAACCCTCTGGGAGAGAAACCAACTGTTCTTCAACCAGAACCTGGAATTCCCGAGCCATTCACACCTGACCTGCCTGGTGCCTGCCCTGTCCACCTGGATAGAGGAGCTCTCACATTTTGGCTCTTATGTGACAGGAGCACTGGTAACCAAGTGAGGTGTTGTCCTGAGTATAACTGAATATGACTGAATCATTGAGAGATCAGGGATATGAATTTCAGCCCTTATCTCACTGGAACAAATCTTGAGAGTAAAAGCTACAAACATACTGAGAGGAAGATTAAAATTGGATGAGGAATGTTTCCCTTCTGCCCACAAATATGGGTCCTGGGAACCCCAACCCGAGAGCCATAACCACTTGCCTTTGCCTGTTTATAATCCTGACATTGTCTGGCTAAGTTGATGAGGCATTTCCTCATTGAAGGAAACTGGCTTTTCCCGGGAGAAACACCTTCCTCTTACTCACTCCTGCCTGAGATGATAGTTAATATCCAGAACCAGCACTGGCTTGTGCATTTTGCACAGTACTCTGCTGGTTACAATTTTCAAAAGTAAAATGCTAAAAGGAAAATTAAAAAAAAATGATAAGGAAGTTATCAGTAGATTGTGAATGTAATGGCTGGGGATGCAATGGCAAATTATTCCCAAAATCTCCTTTCATACTAACAACCTGAGCATATTCTAATACCCCATAGTCCTTCCTCTCCTCTTTCCCTATTCTCCATGTATCAGTGTTATAGTTTTCTGCTCAGGGATCAACTGCAAACAGTTTCCTCCTTAAGTAAAATGGGATAATTCTTTCCCTCAGGACACACCTCTTGACTGTGTGTCTTGACATGAAAAAAAGATTATTTGCCAGATTTTTGTGAAAAGCAGAATTAAGAATTCCTTAGTCATTGATTGGCTTTGTCTAGGGTTGCTTCTCTGCATAGAACTTCACAGACAGAGAATCTGATGGCATGATATATTGTATCTTATAGGAGGTTTTCATGTGCTGACTATGTAGCCTATCCTGTAGTTGGCTTGCCTCACAGTCGGAAAACCGGTGTTCAAATCCTCAGCACTGCGGTATTGGAAAAAAGAAAAAAAAAAAAAAAAAAAAAAAGACTAAACACTTTGGAGGAAGCCAAAGTTCCATCATCTCAACTTTTTCTTCTCAAGTAACACTGTTGAAGATGTTCCAGTTCCATATGCAAGCTATTGCCATTGCCAACTTTTCAGCTGGGAGCTGCACTCAAAGACAGCAGTGCTTCCTGAGTCACCTGCATTTATTAAGAGTATGTGTTCTTTCACATATTTCCAATCTCATTAGTTCATAGGTAACATCTCTCTCAGAAGTATTCTAGTGTGGATATTTCTTCAGCAACTTATTCAACTAGGCAGTGTGCACAAGACTGCAGTGGCAGGAAATTCAAAATGACAACTGCACTTGTCTTTGGCATTTTTGAGGCTTCTTGGACACACTTCCAGACTCTACCAATGCAGGGGATTCCCACACCTGAGCACTTTCCATGTGAACCACAATGTCAACTATAAAGTCAAGATGTGGAGACAAAAGCAGCCGCCCTTGGTTCTGAGATTCCTAGTCACTTTTTCTTTGCATTGTCTTGCTTATGACTTGATGAAAAATGGTAGGATTTGGGGTTGAATCCATGTTAGTTTCTGCTGATAAAATTCACTTGAAAAGGTGGAATTTACGACATACTCTTGCATTATCATTGGAGTTCCAGTGTCAAAAGGAACGGTGCACTTGTACAGACCCTTGTTGATTTTGAGGGATGTCCTCAAGAGATGCACGGTATAAGTGGTAAAGCATATATTTTTCTCATGTTTACCACTTATCTGGGAATTAATGGATTGCTCTTTGCAGGGTAAGAGATGGCAAAAGAGCCCTTCTTTGTAAGAACTAACACCCAAAGAAGGTAAACAGATGCTTTAGGCAATTGGCAGGTTGGTGGTGGGTAGGAGCAAGTCAAGAAATAAAAGGACTTGAGAATTTTCAAATGCCTGTGGTACACTTTTTTTTTACTCATGAAGTCCTATCCCATATTCTGTTATTCTTGAACCACTTCTGTTTTGATATTCCGGTTTTACCCATGTTGGGTCTTCACATTTGCCTTTTAGCAGAGCTCATTGTGTTTACATTTATGATATTGTGGTGCAGTCTGTATTTTGTGAGGTGGTTTCAGTTCTGCATATTCCAAATTTAACTCATTTAAATTGTAGTTCCTGCATGTAAGGGTTGTATTGTAAGGAAAGTCTTTCCTCATGGTCCTTATGCCAAAAATATATGAATCAGCATATGTATAATCAGCTGATCCATGAATTTGCAAGGACATTGTGTTACTTGCAAGGTGAATTAAGGTCCGTAATGAAGTTTGCTTACAGAATGAACTAGCAAGTGCTACTTCCTCTATTCGTAGAGTATGTTGAGGCTGAAAAAGTGTCATGGAATTTGTGGGTGGACCATGAAGGCTGACTAGATTTATAGTGTCTCTTCACTGAAGTAGGTTTTCAGCTCCAACACACTTATGATTTCCTTGCCCCTCAAATGTCCTTGTTTTCATATGAAAAAATGTTCAACATCTCTAGTAATAAGAGAAATGCAAATCAAAACCACCCTAAGATTCCATCTCATCCCAATTAGAATGGCAATTATCAAAAATACAAGCAACAGGTGTTGGTGAGGATATGGGGAGAAAGGTACACTCATACATTGCTGGTGGGGCTGCAAATTAGTGCAGCCACTCTGGAAAGCAGTGTGGAGATTCCTTAGAAAACTTGGAATGGAACCACCATTTGACCCAGCTATCCCACTCCTTGGTCTATACCCAAAGGACTTAAAATCAGCATACTACAGAGATACAGCCACATCAATGTTCATAGCTGCTCAATTCACCATAGCCAGATTGTGGAACCAACCTAGATGTCCTTCAATTGATGAGTGGATAAAGAAACTGTGGTATATATATATACAATGGAATATTACTCTGCCATAAAGAACAATAAAATTATGGCATTTGCAGGCAAATGGATAAAATTGGAGACCATCGTGCTAAGTGAGATAAGCCAATCTAAAAAAATTAAAGGACGAATGATCTTACTGATAAGTGGATGATGACACATAAGGGGGAGGGTGGGGGGAGTTAGTGTTAGGGTTAGGGTTAGAGTTAGGGAGGGGGACAAGAATGGAGAAAGAAAGGACTGTTTAGAGGGAAAAGAAGGGTGGGAGTGGTGGAGGGGAAGGGAAAAAATAATAGAATGAATCAAACATTACCATACGTAAATTTATGATTATACAAATGGTATGCCTTTAACCCATGTACAGACAAACAACATGTATCCCATTTGTTTACAATAAAATAAAATAAAATAAAATAAAATGTCCTTGTTTTCCCTCTTTGAGTATTTATCTTGGAATTGTTGAGAACAGGGTGATATCTATGCAGCCATATTATGTTAACCAGCCAATTCATGAACTGTCTGGTAAACCCCCCCTCCAGGGCAGGGAAAAACTAAGGAATGAGAAACTATCTTAATCAGCAGGTTGCAGTCAGTTGGGACAGTGCCTTCAAGAGCCAATGCAGGTCAAAAAGGATGTGCTGGGCCCTGTGCTTGTCAAGGCTATTAAGATATATCTGCCCAAGGAATGTCCAGATGCCCAGAAAACTTATCTATCATTGACATGGGCGTCTATCCCAATCTCATCCCCTGCATAGTTCACCCCTTCCCTCCTCTCTTCTTCCTCAAGGACCGTTCAGTTCTGGCAGAACCCAATGAGAATTAAATAGATTCGTGGGACCCAACCAAAGAGGACGAATGTTTAGCTCTTCAAATGCTAACCAATAATGTAGAGGTCTTTGTGTGTGAATGCTTGAAATTCTCTTAAATGGAGTGCTTTCTCACCCTCTGGGCTGCTCCCCACTCAGCCATTGTAGTGATCTGAGGGGCTGGTCATGGTCCAGGCTGGAGCTTGCTTTAAATAAAACCTCCTGTGTGACTTGCATTACCGTGTGAGGACTTTGACTCTCTGGGAATCAGTCAATATTGGAGTCTAACAATATCATCCACTGTCTTGTAGTCGGCATTCTCCTGCAGCTGGTAAGAGGATTCATGGCAATATCTCACAGGGTTCTGTGGCAGACAGGCACTAGTCTGGTCAAGATAATGAACACTTGTGTGAACACAGGTATAATAGGCATTTCTAAATGTCGAGGTGAATTGAGGTGACCCTGGAAATTCCCAGCAGGTAAATTACTGAGTGCAGACCAGTTGTAAGGGCAGAAGCCAAAGAGGTGTGGCCTTGCAGGTGGAGTGAGCCCAGATCATCTCTCTTTGCATGTCAGCACCATCCTATCCTCCATCCAACATGCTGAGTGAATGACTCCCATGTCTCCATATTAGCCACCAGAAGAGACACCCACTTTTACCTAGAAGGCTCGCTTTCCAGTTTAGATGTCTCCTTGCTGAATTTTCTAGGAGATGAGGAGCAACCTGAAAGATTGGCTATGAATTGTCTCAATTCATAGAACACTAAACCACCATGCTCACTGCATTCTCCACTGCCCTGAGCTCTCACCACCCTTCATTCAGTGTGATTGCTAGGACTCTAGGCTAGTTTCCTGACTAGGATATTCTGGGTGTGCCCATTTTTAGAGGAGAAGATTCAAGATTCGGAAGAAAATACCATGGAGTCGGTGCTCTGCTTGGTGATCAACGTGCCACCAAGCACTCCTCTGCTCCAACTGGACCACTGGACCTGATGGGGGATAATTGCTTGCTGTCATGAGGCCTGGTGCAGACAAATGAGAATAGTGTCACCTAGCAAACCTGGAGTTGAGTGTCAGCTGTCAGGTTTCAGAGGGGTTCCTTGTCCTGTCTGGTCCTGGAGCAATCCACCAATTGTGGGGCTGTAGACTGCACACAACCTGGCTTCTTGCCTGCAGACCAATGAGTTTAGAATCACATTTTTGAAAACCGCAGGTCCCTGGAACTAGTTCCCTTTGTATTTCCTCTGACCAACCCAACTGAGCTGGTGCATGTTTTCAATCTTGGTCTGAAGTAGCCAGGAGTGAAAGCTTCTCTGGTTTCCATGGGAACCATTAAGCCATCATGCTGTCAGGCCTTTCCTCTGTGTCCTCAGATGGTGTCTGTGGTGTAGACACCATGGCACGAGTGCCACTCCTCAAACTTCATGTTACCCAAGATCGTAAAAACTCTCTGGGGAGAGAAAACAAGTGCATTCCTCAATTCCAGCAGAGCCTGGAATCCCCAAGCCATTCACTCCTCACCTGCCTGATGCCTGCCCCTTCCACCTGGATTACAGGAGATCTGCCATTTTTGCTTTCATGTCTCAGGAGCACTGGTAACCAAGTGAGTCGTTGTCCTGAGTGTAATTGAATGCAATTGAATCATTAAGAGATCAGGGATATAAATTTTAGTCCTTATCTCACTGTAATAAATCTTGAGAGTAAAACCTGCAAATACACCGAGCGTAAAAATGAAATTGGATGAGCAAATATTGGTACTGGGAACCCCGACCCTTAGAGCCATCACCTTGTGCCTTTGCCTGTTTATATTTCCTGACATCATCTAGCTAAGTTGATGAAGCATTCTCTCATTGAAGGAAACTGTCCTTTCCCAGGAGAAACACCTTCCTCTTCCTCACCCCTACCTGAGATGATAGGCAAGATCCAGCCTCTGCACTAACTTGTGCATTTTGCACAGAACTCTGCTGGTTAGAATTATTATAAAATGCTAAAAAGAAAAGTAGGGAAAAAAAGATCAAGGAAGTTGTCAGTAGATTGTGAATGTAATGGCTAGGATGCAGTGGTGAATGATCCCCAAAATATCCTTATGTACTAACAACCTGAGCATATTCTTATACCCGTATAGGCCTGCCTCTCCTCATACTCTGGCCTCCATAGATCACTGATATAATTTTCTGCTCAGGGATCAACTACAACCGTTTCCTCTTTAAGTAAAGATGGGATAATTCTTCCCCTCAGGCCACACACCTGGACTGTGGGTCTTGACATGCAAAAAAGATGATTTGCAAGATTTTTGTGCCAAGGAGAATTAAGAATTCCTTAGGCATTGTTCAGCTTTATCTAGTGTTTCCTCCTTGCAAAGAACTTCAGACACAAAACAGACACAAAAGCTGAGGACGTGCAATAATGTACCTTAAAGGAGGTTTTCATGTGCTGAAGATGTAGCCCATCCAATAGTGGACTTGCCTCATAACCAGAAAGACCTGTGCTTGAATCCCCAACACCACGGGATGGGAAAAAGAAAAAAAAAAAAAAAAAAAAAAAAAGGCTAATCACTTCGGAGTAAGCCAAACATTCATTCTCCCAACTTTTTCTTCTCAATCAACATTGTTGACGAAGTTCCAGTTCCACATGCAAGCAATTGCCATTGACAACTTTCAGCAGGGAGATGCACTCAAAGGGAGCAGTGCTTCCCAAGTTACCTGCATTTCTTAAGAGTATGTGTTCTTTCACTTCATTCAAATCTCATTAGTTCAAAGGTTACATCCCTCTCGGAGTATGCTAGTGTGCATATTTCTTCAGCAACTTATTCAATGTGGTAGTGTGCACAAGACTGCAGTGGGAGAAAATTCAAAATAACAAATGCCCTGGTCCCTAGCAATTTCAAGGCTTCTTGGACAGACTTCCAGACTCTGCTAATGAAGGGCACTGCCACACTTGAGCACTTTCCATGTGAACCACAATGTCAAATGGAAAACCAACATGTGGAGACAACAGCAGTGGCCCTTGGTTCTGAGTTTCCTAGTCAGTTTTTCTTTGCAATGCCTTGCTTATAACTTGATGAAAAATGATAGGATTTGGGGTTGAATCCATATTAATTTCTGCTGATAGTGTTCAGTTGAAATGGGAGAATTTACAATCTACTCTCACACTATCATTGGAGTTCCAGTGTCAAAAGGAACGGTGCACTTGTATAGACTCTTGTTGATTTTGATGGATGTCTTCAAGAGATGCACTGTAGAAGTGGGTAAATCATATATTGTTCTCATGTTTACCACTTATCTGGGAATTAATGGATTGCTCTTTGCAGGGTAAGGGATGACCAAAAGCCCTTCTTTGTAAGAACTCACACTCAAAGAAGGAAAAGAGAGGCATCAGGCAAGTAGCAGGTTGGTGGTGGGTAGAAGCAAGACAAAAAATAAAAAGGAAAGTAGAGCCAGTGAATTAGCCAATATGTAAATAACTTTTTGTTGTAATTGATAGAAAAGATGCATCTGGGACATGGAATTGCTTAGTCTCTGAGCAGTGTGTATAAGGACTTGCTTGTTAGGCTGGCAGCAGAGGGGCACAGAGGTGCACGCAGGAAAATATGGGAGCAAGTAATCAAGGATTGGCATTTACATGTGAGCCACTGGTGTGTGCATCTTCTGGCTGTACTATAGGATTACTTTAATTCAATAGGAACATGCATTCTTGTGAATACTTTAGTAATAGAAATCTGGTAATGAAACAAGCTTGGTGTATCCTGTTGCTTTGTCTCATTTTAAATTGAGCATTAAGTGAATGACAATATGTCTATCTAGAGGCTGTTGCCATTTCTTTCTTCAGTGAAATTTTTGTCTCCAGGAACGGATAACAGATTGAGTTGGTATAGTGTAATCTTGGTTATCAAAAATACTCATGTAGCTTTGGGATTTTGAATTGGTGAATAATCACGATGTGTGGAAAAGCATGATACACACTACAATCTTAATCACAGAAAATGGGATATTATGTATGTATACAAATGATCTGAAGGGAGACATCCAACTAAGCTGCTTGTGACTGAATGACTGTTCTTTGCTTGTGTTTTTATTTTTCCTGTACTGCACACATTAACATTTTAAAAATAAATGCTATTTAAAAAAAAAAAAAACAAACCAAAAAAGAAATAAAAAGGATTTGAGAATTTCCAAATGCCTGTGGTACTCCTGCTCAGGAAGTTCTATCCCACATTCAGATATTCTTGAACCCTTCCTGTTTTGATATTCAGGTTTTTCCCATGTTGCATCTTCGTGTTTGCCTTTTAGCACAGCTGTTTGTGCTTACGTTTCTGATTTTGTGGTGCAGTCTTTATGTGGAAAGCTGGGTTCAGTGCTGCTTAATCCAAATTCAACTCATTTAAATTGTAGTTTGTGTGTGTAGAGATGTTGTAAGGAAAGCCTTTCCTCATGTTTCTTGTGCCAGAAACAATATGAATCAGTTTATGTATAATCAGCTTTCCCTTGAGAGCAATAAGAAAGATCCACGAATTTTGCAAGGGCATTGAGTTACTTCCAAGGGGAATTAGGGTCCGTAATGATGGTTGCTTACAGAATGAATTGGCAAGTACTAATTCCTCTATTTATAGAGTATGTTGAAGCTGAAGAAGTGTTGTGGAATTTGTGGATAGACTATAAAGGCTGACAAGCTTTACAGTGTCTCTTCACTGAAGTAGGCTTTGGGTATCAACACACTTCAGATTTCCATGATACCCAAATGTCCTTGCTGTCCCTCTTTGAGTATTCAACTTGGAATCTTTGAACCATTGCCCTTTCAGCACAGTGCATGTTCAAACCAGGTGTTATGCTCTGTGATGCTGTGCCCATCATGCCACCAGCAGGCTCTTATATCATCCATTGACTTGTAGTTGGCATCCTCCTGGGGATGGTAAGAGGAATCATGGCAGTATCCCACAGGGCTCTGTGCCAGACAGGCACTAGTCAGGTCAAGAGAATGAACACTTGTGTGAACACAGTTAGGACAGATATTTCTACATGTCAAGGTAAGTTGATGTGACCCTGGAAATTCCCAGCAGGTAAATTTTTCAGTGCAGCCTAGTTGTAAGGCAGCAGCCAAAGAGGTGTGGCCTTGCAGGTAGAGTGAGCCCAGAACATCTCTCTTTGCATGTCAGCACTGTCTTGGCCTCCGTCCAAAATGCTGAGTGAATGGCTCCCTCCTCTCCACATTAGCCATCAGAGGAGCCACCCACCTTCACGTGGAAGCCCACTTCCGAGGTTTCAGTTGTCTGCTGTCAGAACTTTCTTGGAAAGAAGGAGCAAACAGCCACAATGACTGTGAATTGTTCGTACTCAAAAATCACATAAGTCACAACAGTCACTGCATGCCCCTCTGCACTGAGCTCTCATCAGCCATCATTCAGGTGGTTGCTAGGGCTCTAGGCTAGTTTCCTGACTAGGATATTCCAGGTGTGTCTAGTCCTGGAGGAGTGGGATTAGAGGAAATACCACAGGAGCTGGTGCTCAACTTGTTGATCTACATGCAACAAAGCACACCTTTTCTCAAACTGGTCCACTGGACCTGGTGAGGAATAATTGCCTAATATCATGATGCCCAGTGCAGCCAAAGGAGAACAGCACCAGCTAGCAAATCTGGATTTTAGTGTGAGCTCTCAGGCTTCAGGGGATACCTTGTCCTGCCTGGAGGTGGAGCGATCCACCAACCTGGGGGCGGGAACCTGCAGATGGCTTAGCTCCTCCTCTACTGGTTAACGAGTTTAGAATCACATTTTGAAAACCACAGGTCCCTGGAATTTGCTCCCTTCATCTTTCCTCTGACCATCACAACTGAGGTGGTGCTTGCTTTCAATCTACATCTGAAGAGAACAGGAGCAGTAGCATCTCTGGTTGCCATGGGAACCGTTAAGCCATCATGCTGTCAGATCTTTTCTCTGTGTCCTCAGATGGTGTCTGCGGTGTAGGAGTTATGTCACGGAAGCCACTCCTCAAACTCCATGTTGCTCAAGATCATAAAACCCCTCTGGGGAGAGAAAACAAGTGCATTCCTCAATTCCAGCAGAGCCTGGAATCCCCAAGCCATTCACTCCTCACCTGCCTGATGACTGCCCCTTCCACCTGGATTACAGGAGATCTGCCATTTTTGCTCTTATGTCTCAGGAGCACTGGTAACCAAGTGAGTCATTGTCCGGAGTGTAATTGAATGTAACTGAATCATTGAGAGATCAGGGATACGAATTTTAGTCCTTATCTCACTGTAATAAATCTTGAGAGTAAAACCTGCAAACATACCGAGTGGAAATATGAAATTGGATGAGGAATGTTTCCTTTCTGCCAGAAAATATTGGTCCTGGGACCCAGGCCTCAAGAGCCATCACCTCATGCCTTTGCCTGTTTATATTTCCTGACATCATCTGAGGAAGTGGATGAGGCATTCCCTCATTTAAAGAAACTCTCCTTTCCCAGGAGAAACAACTTCCTCTACCTCACCCTTACCTGAGATGATAGGCAAGATCCAGAACCAGCACTGCCTTGTGCATTTTGCACAGAACTCTGCTGGTTAGAATTTTCCAAAGTAAAATGTGCAGAGGAAAATTAAGAAAAAAAAAAAAAAAAAGATCTAGGAAGGTGTCAGTAGACTGTGAATGTAATGGGTAGGGATGCAATGGTGAATGATCCCCAAAATCTCCTTTCATATTACCAAATGAGCATGATCTAATACCCACATAGGCCTGCCTCTCCTCATGCCCTGCCCTCCATAGATCACTGATATTATTTTCTGCTCGGGGATCAGCTACAAAATGTTTTCTCCATAAGTAAAGATGGGATAATTCTTTCCCTCAGGACACACCCCTAGATTGTGGGTCTTGACATGCAAAAAAGCATATTTTCAAGAATGTTGTCAAAGTAGATTTAAGAATTCATTAATCATTTATTGGGTTTGTCTAGGGTTGCTTCTCTGCATAGAAGTTAAAAGACACAAAACCTGAGGGGATCCAGTCATGTACCTTAATGGAGCGGTTCTTGTGCTGACAATTTAGCCCATCCTGTACTGCCCTTGCCTCACAGTTGGAAAGACCAGTGCTCGAATCTCCAATCTCCAGCACCCTGGGAAGAAAAAAGAAAAAAAAAAAAAAAAAAAAAAAGACAAAACACTTGTGAGGAAACCAAACTTCCATGCTCTCAACTTTTTCTTCTCAATCAACACTGTTGAAGAAGTACCAGTTTCACATACAAGCAATTGCCATTGCCACCTTTTCAGCTGGGAGCTGCAATCAAAGAGAGCAGTGCTTCCCATGTCACCTGAATTTCTTGAGTATGTGTTCTTTCACATCATTCAAAACTCATTAGTTCAGAGTTTACATCTCTCTCAAGAGTATGACAGTGTGCATATTTTTCAGCAACTTATTCACCTAGGCAATGTGTACCATGCTGCAGTGGCAGGAAATCCAAAATGACAACTGCACTGGTCCTTGGCAATTTTGAGACTTGTTGGACACAATCCCAGACTCTACCAATGAAGTGCACTTTCACACCTGAGCACTTTCCATGTGAACCACAATTTCAACTGGAAAACTAACATGTGAAGACAAGACAGCAGCCTTTGGCTCTGAGTTTCCTAGTCACTTTTTCTTTTCATTTTTGTGCTTATTACTTGATGAAAAATAGTAGGATTTAGGGTTGAATCCATGTTAGTTTCTGCCAATGGAATTCATTTGAAAAGGTAGAATTCACAACCTACTCTCCCACTATCATTGGAGCTCCACTGTCAAAAAGAACAGAGCACTTGTATAGACTCTTGTTGACTTTGATGGATGTCCTCAAGAGATGTACTGTATAAGTGGGTAAAGCATATATTGTTCTCATGTCTGCTACTTGTATAGGAATTACTGTATTGTTCTTATTAGGGTAAGGGATGGAAAAAAGCCCTTCTTTGTAAGTACTCACACTGAAAGAAGGAAAACAGAGACATTAGGCAAGTGGTAGGTTGGTGGTGGGTAGAAGCAAGTCAAGAAATAAAAAGGATTTGAGAATATCCAAATGCCTGTTTTACACTTTTCCTGCTCAGGAAGTCCTATCCCACATTCAGATATTCATGAACCACATGTGTTTTGATATTCAGGTTTTGCCCTTGTCGGGTTTTCAGATTTGCATTTTTGCAGAGCTGTTTGTGTTTATGTTTCTGATATTGTGGTGAAGTCTTTATGTGGAGAGCTGGATTCAAAACTGGGTATTCCAAATTCAACACATTTAAATTATAGCTTGTGGGTGTAAGTGCTGTGTTGTAAGGAAAGCCTTTCATGTTTCTTGGGTAAGAAAAAATATGAATCAGCATTGTATTATCAGTTGTCCCTTGTGAACAACAAGAAAGATCCATGAATTTGCAGGGGCATTGAAGAGTTTGCAAGGGGAAATAGGGTCCATAATGATGGTTGCTTACAGAATGAAGTGGAAAATACTACTTCCTCTATTTGTAGAGTATGTTGAAGCTGAAGAAGTGTCATGGAATTTGTGAGTGGACCATGAAGGCTGACTAGTTTTATAGTCTCTTCACTGAGGTAGATTTTCAGCACCAACACACTTCTGATTTCCATGACACCCAAATGTCCTTGCTCTCCCTCTTTGAGTATTCATCTTGAAAGCTTTGAACAATTACCCTTTCAGCATGGTGCATGTTCAAATCAGGTGTTATGCCAGACAGGCACTAGTCAGGTCAAGAGAATGAACACTTGTGTGAAAACAGATACAACAGATATTTCTGCATGTCAATGTGAGTTGAGGTGACCCTGGAAATTCCCAGGAAGAAAATTTTTGAGTACAGTATAGTTGTAAGACAGCAGTCAAACAGGTGTGGTCTTGCACGTGGAATGATCCCAGTACATCTCTCTTTGCATGTCAGCACTGTCTTGGCCTCTGTCCAACATGCTGAGTGAATGGCTCCCTCCTCTCCACATTAGCCATCAGAGGAGCCACCCACCTTCACTTGGAAGACCCACTTCCCAGGTTCCACCTCTTTCCTTCTGAACTTTCTTGGAAAGGAGGGGCAACTCGCCAAATTGGGTGTGAAGTATTCAAATTCAAAGATCACCAACACCACCATGCTCACTGCATGTCCCACTGCACTGAGCTGTCATCAGCCATCATTCAGGTGATTGCTAGGGCTCTAGGCTAGTTCCCTGACTAGGATATTCCAGGTGTGCCTAGTCCTGGAGAAGCAGGTTCAGAGGAAAGACCGCTAGAGCTGGTGCTCTACTTGGTGATCCGTGTGCAACCAAGCACATCTCTTCCCAAACTGGCCACTGGATCTGGTGGAGGATAATTTCCTGCTGTCATGATGCCCAGTGCAGCCAAAGGAGAATAGTGTCACCTTGCAAACCTGGAGTCGAGTGTCAGCTGTCAGGTTTCAGAGGGGTTCCTTGTCCTGCCTGGTACTGGAGCGATCCACCAATCGTGGGGCTGTACACCACACACAACCTGGCTTCTTTCCTCCAGACCAACGAGTTTAGAATCACATTTTTGAAAAACACGGGTCCCTGGAACTCGCTCCCAATATTTCCTCAATACAAATATTTCCTCTGACCAACCCAACTGAGCTGGTGCATGTTTTCAACCTTGGTCTGAAGCAGCCAGGAGTGAAAGCTTCTCTGGTTTCCATGGGAACCATTAAGCCATCATGCTGTCAGGCCTTTCCTCTGTATTCTCAGATGGTGTCTGTGGTGCAGACAACATGGCATGAGTGCCACTCCTCAAACTCCATGTTACTCAAGATCATAAAAACCCTCTGGGGAGAGAAAACAAGTGCATTCTACAAGCAGAGCCTGGAATCCCTGAGCCATTCACTCCTGACCTGCCTGATGCCTGCCCCTTCCACCTGGATTACAGGAGATCTGCCATTTTTGCTCTCATGTCTCAGGAGCACTGGTAACCAAGTGAGTCATTGTCCTGAGTGTAATTGAATGCAATTGAATCATTGAGAGATCAGGGATATGAATTTCAGTCCTTATCTTACTGTAATAAATCTTGAGAGTAATACCTGCAAACATTCCGAGTGGAAATATGAAATTGGATGAGGAATGTTTCCTTTCTGCCAGCAAATATTGGTCCTGGGGACCCAGGCCTCAAGAGCCATCACCTCGTGCCTTTGCCTATTTATATTTCCTGACATCCTCTGGGGAAGTGGATGAGGCATTCCCTCATTGAAGGAAACTCTCCTTTCCCAGGAGAAACACCTTCCTCTACCTCACCCTTACCTGAGATGATAGGCAAGATCCAGAACCAGCACTGCCTTGTGCATTTTGCACAGAACTCTGCTGGTTAGAATTTTCCAAAGTAAAATGTGCAGAGGAAAATTAAGAAAAAAAAAAAAAGATCTAGGAAGGTGTCAGTAGACTGTGAATGTAATGGGTAGGGATGCAATGGTGAATGATCCCCCAAATCTCCTTTCATACTACCAAATGAGCATGATCTAATACCCACATAGGCCTGCCTCTCCTTGTTCCCTTTCTTTCATGTATCAATTATGTAACTTTTTGCTCAGGGATCAGCTACAAGCGGTTTCCTCTTTATTAAAAGATGTTTAAAGATGGGATAATTTTTTTTCCTCAAGACACGCCCTAGACTATTGGTCTTTACGTGAAAAAATTTACTTGCAAGATCATTGTGAAAACGAGAATTAAGAATTCCTTAGTCATTGATTGACTTTATCTAGTTTTGCTTCTCTCTATAAATCTTCACATACAGAGAACCTGAGGGGATCAATTCATGTGCCTTAATATATCTGTTTCTGTGCTGATGATATAGCCCATAAAGTAGGGAGCTTGCTTTACAAGGGAAAAGTGCAGGGTTCTAGTCCTCAGCACTGAGGGATCGGAAAAAGAAAATAACAAGATAAAACACTTGTGAATATGCCAAATTTCCATCCTCTCAGCTTGTTTTTCTCCTTTGTTAAACAAGAGAATCAACCCTGTTGAAGAAATACCAGTTTCTTATACAAGTAATTGCCAATACCACCTTTCATCAGGGAGCTGCACTCAAAGGGAGCAGTGCTTCTTGAGTCACCTGCATTTCTTATGACTACATGTTGTTTCACATTCAAATCTCATTAGTTCAAAGGTTACATCTCTTGCAGGAGTATGCTAATGTGGATATTTCTTCAGCAACTTATTCAACTAGGCAATGTGCACCAGGCTGCAGTGGTAGGAAACTCAAAATGACAACTACACTGGTCCTTGGCAATTTTCAGATTTTTTGGACACACTCCCAGACTCTGCTAATGTAGCAGACTCCACACTTGAACACTTTCCATGTGAACCACAATGTCAACTGAAAAACTAACATATGAAGACAAAAGACAGCAGCCCTTGGACCTGAGTATCCTAGTCATTTTTTCTTTTCTTTGTTGTGCTTATGACTTGATTGAAAGCATTAGGATTTGGGGTTGAATCCATGTTAGTTTCTGCTGATAGAATTCATTTGAAAAGCGGGAATTTATGACCTACTCTCCCTCTATCATTGGAGCTCCTGTGTCAAAAGAAAGAAGCAGTAAATTTGCATCTCATTTAAATTTGTATTCTAACTACCTCAATTGAAATCATAATTCCAGTGATTTGGGAGATTTACTTAGAAGATTCCCAAGTTCAAAGTCAACCTCAGGAATTTAGAAAGCCCTAAGCTACTCAGGGGACCCGGTCTCCAAATAAAATATACAAAGGGCTTGGAATGTGATCCTATTTCCAAATAAAATATAAAAGGGCTTGTACCTGAGTTCATTACCTGGGTACCAAAATACATAAATAGCTTGGTTGAGAGGATAAAATATGGAGAGTGACCTGGGACATCTTGTGCTGCATAGGAAAGAAGGAAGAGAAGTAGGGAATATGTAAGCATGGTAGGAAAGAAGCAGAAAGAAAAGGAATGAAAAAGAAAGGAATTCACAGAATATTGGAATTATTTCACATGGACTTCAGGCAGGATCAAGGGGACTTCTTTCTTATCAGGCCATTCTTCACTTTATCAAGGAATTAATTTCATTCTTAGAAATTCTGGTTCCCCAACTTGTCCTCCCTGTTAGTGGCCTCCACATCTCCCTCTTGTGTCTGAAAACTCAATCTTTGTCCCTGATGCCAATCCAATAATGAAGACATGGTTTTAAGTAAAAGGGAGAAAATGGTTTACTGCTTTGCTAGAAAAGGAAAAGCAATGGGGACTTGTATCCCAAAGTCTGCAGTTCTACAAATTGACAGGAACAGGGGACTTTTAAAGAGATGACTAAGAGTCTACATTCAACGTGTTCTCTGTCTGCAGTTGTAATTCACTCTTTAATTTGTGAGACAGTAATGTCTGAGATCTTCTGGTACAGTCCCCATAGTCTGGATTACTTTGTTATTTATGGTGTATGTGTGCTGAAGGACAGAGAGCTTTTCCTAGGATGGAGAAAAAATATTCCTGTTTTTCCTGAGATTAGGAAGTAAGAGAGATTAAGGATCAGCAGGGAGAAAAAAAGGTACATAAATATGTCCATTTAAAATATAAGTTGTAATGACAGTGCAGCAAGGGTTATATTCAAAGCATAAGGCATTAAACTCTTTGGAGTAATAGTTGAATTTTAAGCGACATGTCTTCATTATTCAAGACAGCACTGCATGGAATGTACATGTCCCATGCCAGAGCTGGGAGATAATTTCTCCATTTCATGTCCATTACAGCTCTTCCATGAGCTGTGGTGGGTAAACTCAATGTATTTTAGCCAGACATCCCTCCTTCCCTCTTACTTGAAACTACAGAAAAAGCCTTTCCTGCCAACCATGACTTTCTATATACTTTTCAAATCATAAACTCTGTGTCTCATCATAATATCAGCCCCACTTTATTTTTCCTTGGGTGTGTACCACTACATCTCTGTACATCAATGTTCTTGCTGAATTTCCACTCAAGCTTTGTCAGGTAAGCAAGAGTACAATATTCCCATCTCTTTCACTATGCTGTAAGTGAAGTGGAATATTTAAGAAAACATCTCAGAGCATTTTCTTTCAAGCGTAGGTGGAGTAATTTTCCATTGGGCCTGGTTTTACTTATGAGCCAAGGAATCACTTGTTTTAGAACAGAGAAAGAAGTAGCCACTCTTGTTTGATGAAAGGGTCTCTCAGGTTCCTTGGGGATTTAAAATATTGGCTTCCTTCATAACATGTTTTATTTGCTGATATATATATATATATATATTATATATATATATATATAATTTTTTATAGGGGTGCTTAACCACTGAGCAACATCCCCATTACTTTTATTTTAGAGATCAGGTTATGCTAAGTTGCTCAGGGTCTTGCTAAGTAGATGAGGATAGCCTCATAACTATGATTTTTATTCCTCAACACTTAAGCCCCTGGGTTTACAGACATGTGCCACCATGGCAAGAAGTAAAAATCTTGAAAGTGTATTTGGTTTAAGCATTGTTAGACAGGACCACTAAAACCTGAAAAGGAAATATATTAAAGACAATAGAGTTGCTGTGAATCTTTCCTTCTCATCATAGTGATCTTTAAGTAGGTGAGGCTTATTCATAACAACATGCTTTGTTGAGTAGTTTTCATTTTACAGAAAAATACAGCATATACTACCAAGTTCCCATAGGCCTTCCTGCATATAGTTTCTCCTGTTATTTACATCTTGCATATCTCTGATAAATTTGTTACCATTGCCACACTAATATAAGCTTAATATTATAATACATTTCTTAAGTATTTGTGTAATTTTTTTATGATGAAAACAGTTCTCATTATCCACCATTATAGAAACTTACAGAATAAATTAATCACACCAAAGTTTCCCATTCTTCCACCTCTAATATTTTTATCATCTTTTGGTTTGCATTTTGCATAACATCATAGAGATGGAATCACCCAGATTGGAATTTCACACCAGCTGTTTTCCTTTACTTGTCTGCGTGATTTTTTGACTTTTTAAAAATTGTCAAGCAATATTCTACTTTATGAATATGTCAGGGTTTTTTATTAATAACAGGAAAATTGTTCATTAATGGGTGAGCTGATTGCTTTTGGTTCTTGGCTATCATGAAAAAAAAAAAACTAAGCCCATTTGTATTAGGTTTTGTGTGGATGTAAGCTTTCAACTCCTTTGGATAACCACAAGGAATGTGATTTTTGTGATGTTATAGGGCGCAACTTAAGAACAGACTGATCACCACTGAGAAGTCCAAATTTGAGAGTGTTTATTAAGCCAGCCAGCTGACTGTCTCACACAATGCCCCCAAAAATGGCTATTGGGAGAACAGCCCAACCACAGGGTTGTAGGGGATCTTATACAAAAAATCACATCAGTCATAAGTCTCTTTTGCTATGATTTGAAATTACAAGCTAACATAATGAGATCATCAACAGAGGGGGAAGTGGGTCAAAATGACCCTTACCTAGGTACAAACTAAAGAATGGTTGCTAACATCCACACAATTACTATTTACATGGTACATTGTTTAGGAGCAATAGGAATCAAAAGAGAGCAATTCTTTACTACACAGGAGTTGCCATTGTATATTATTAAACATGTCACACCAAGTAACTGGTGATGGGCACAGAGGCACAGTGTTCCCATGGGAGAAGCTTATTTCCTACATAACATGGAGTCTCAGAGCAAAATGGAGTCTGTTTAGTCATTTCCCTTAGAGTCTGGCCTATAACATTCTGATGGAGTCAGATCTGTCAGCCCATCACAGTGACAGATACAAGCCTGTGTTCAGTTTTGTAAGAAACCACCAAACTGTTTTTTGAATCCACTAGAAATGTGTGAGAGTTCCTTTTGCTCTTCATTTTTGTCATCAATTGGTGTTGACTGGTTTGAATTTTGTCCATTCATACATGTGGGGTTAATTTGTTATCCCCTGTAATTTGGTGTTGAGAAACTTCCTCTTATGTGCAATGTGTATATCTTCTTGAGGGTTTCCTTCCAATTTTTTATTCTTTTTTTTTTGTTTTACTTTCTTTTTAATAAGTCTTTATTTTAAAAATTTTTGTTCAGGTAAAACTGATGGATGATCAACTATACATATGTAATGTATACTTTGTTGTTTTCTTATACATTTACTCGTGAATTCATCACCACAATCTATATAGTGAGCATGGGTGATATCACACCCAAAATATTTCTGGTGTCCCTTTGCAATTTCTCCTCTTCCTTCATCCTCCTTACAGAAGCATCAACTCACTGGATTTTAACAGTCATATAGGTCACAAAAGAGTTTGGAATTCAGACAATTCAGATAAATCAGTGGTCTTGAACTCTAGTTTGCAAGGTGGATGACCTTAGAATAAGGACTTTGTTGGTTAGTCTTAGTGTACTCATCACTAAAATCAGAATTCCTTCCATGAGGGCCCAAGACATTGAGGAGAAATAGGATCCAAATATATGAAGAACTTAAAATGGTGCTTGAAACAGCTTAGGCTGTCAATTCCTGGCTGTCAATAATACTATCAGATGTGCTTTGAATTGCGATCTCAAAAACACTTGGGAGTCTGCAGCTCCACAGTTCCTTCTACCACCTAGACCTAGATTCCCTGCAATTGAACAGACTTCATTGTTTTCAGATTTTTAAAAGTTTTTGACATTAACTTCTCATAATAGTGACCATTTAAATATGTGCAATTTAGTGTCATTTACAGTATTTTGACAGAATCTCCATCTTCATCTTGTTTCACATCATTTCATCACCACAAAGGAAACCATCTTCTCATTAAACAACCACTCCACTTTATGCCCTCCCAGGTCCTGGCAACAACCACTCAATTTTCTGTCTCTGGGGTTTCCACAATCTGGATATCTCATATGAATTGTATTATACAATATGTGATATTTCATTTCAGATTTTATTCAGTTACTTTTATATTCAAAAAATATTAATAATGTAGTATGTATCAGTATTTCATTCCTTTTATGACAGTGTGATTTTCTACCACAAATGTGTATTCATAGGTGCATATGTGCACGTATATGTAATTTGTTTATCTATTTATCTGTTGGTTGTCATTTGGATTCTTTTCCTCTTTCAGTGGCATAAATGATGCTGCTATGAATATTCATATTTAAGTGTTTGAGCATGTGTTTTCAATTAATTTGAGAGTACAGCTAGGAGTGGAATTCATACATCATATGGGAAATCTATGTTGAAGTTTTTAAGATGTTATCAAACAGTTATCTATACCTATTGCACGATTCCACATTCTTACTAGGAATATAAAATGAATCCAATTTCTCCACATTGTTACACTTTCTGAATTTGCTATTTTACCTTTAAAAATTATACCATCTTTGTCATGTGGCATGGTAACACACATGTGTTTGTGTGTGTGTTTTATAATTTGGGCCAAATCCGTGTGCCCTCTACAACATCTCCAGGCTCCTTAATTTTTTTGTTTTGAGTCAGTGTCTCACTAAGTTTCTCAGTTTGGCCTGGAACTTGCCATCCTACTGCTGCCATTTATGAAGTAGGTGGGATTGAGTGTGCCATAGTGCCCTGCTCTCATTATCATTTTGAGATGCATTTCTCTAATGAATAATGATGAGCATATTTTGAGGAACTTTTTGGTCATTTTTGTATTGACTAGTATTTTCTATTCAAGTCCTTTGCTTATGCTACTTTTGTTTGTTTATGTTTTATTTTTTAACAGGTATTGAATCCAGAGTTGGTTAGTCACTAAGCCAAATCCCCAGCCCTTTCTTTTAATTCTTAAAATTTTGAGCCAGGTTCTTGCTAAGTTCCTCAAAGCCTCACTAATTTGCTGATGCTGGCCTCAAAATTCCAGTCACCTTCCTCAGCATTCTGAGCTGCTATGATTACAGGCATATATTGAGTCAATATCTTTGTTGTTTTCAGGTGCAAGGTTTCTTTACATATTCTGGATTTTAAACACATAAACATACACACACACACACACATACATACACATACACAAAGTAGTTCTCAAATAATTTTCCCAATGCTAATGTTGGGTTTCTTTATAATACCTTTTGGAACATGAAAACATTTAATTTTGATGAAATTCAGTTTAGCTGCTGATTATTTTCTGGTGTATGTTAGAATCCATTGCCAAGTTCAAGGTCATAAAAATTTACTACCTTATGCTGTGGTTGTGACTCAGTGATACAGTATTTGACATGTTTGAGGCACTGGGTTTAATTCACAGCACTACATATAAATAAACAAACAAAATGAAAATCCATTGACTACTAAAATACTTTAAAAATATTTCTACCATATTTTCTTATACGGGATTCAAACAATTTTAATTTTTTTAGTTTTACATTGACAAAACACCTTTATTTTCTGTATTTATTTTCATATGAATCTGAAGAATGAACCCAATGCCTCACACATGCTGGAAAGTGTTCTATCACTGAGCTACAAATACAACCACGTATTTTATATATTTAAGTTCTATATTTAGGTGTGGTTGTTAGATTTAATTTTTGAATGTGGTGTGGTGTGAGTCCATATAAAGCTTTTGCATGTGGATATTCATTTTTTGCAACACCATTAGTGACATTACTATCCGTTACCCTTTGTGTATGTTGTAAAAAATAAGCTGACCACAAATGCATGCATTTATTTTTGACATTCTCCAGATGTCCTTACCTATTATTACCGAATCATGTCTGGATTATATAATGGTTGTTGGGTTCCCACTCCACATCAGCTTCCTATCCATTCAGAATTACCATATATTATTGAGAACAGTTTCTGTTTATAGCCTAATTTTAAAGTTTTGTGGGGTAGTATCTTATTTTGTTTTCATCTTTTTTTCTTTATTTTAAATTTTTGGGAATTTTAAGTTGTAAATGGACACACTACCTTTATTTTATTCTTTAATGTGGTGCTGATGATTGAATCCAGTGCCTCATGCATATGAGGCAAGTGCTCTACCACTTGATGAAACCCCAGGTACATATTGGATTCTTTAAGAATTGATGAATTCAGTTGTGAGGACTACATAATTGTGGAGAATTCTAACTCTCAAGAAATCAGTATCAATGGAGCAATTGTATACATGAATATATTATTTTAGTGTTGTCTTTATTCTGGTGTATTTTCAGATATAATACCTTTAATTCACCAACTAAGCCAATATTAAATTGAGTAAACCCTCTAAGACACTGTGTTTAAATTTGCATCTGTGCTCCTCCATTGGGTTCAAGTGTGACCATGAGTATTCTATGATGCTAAATTCTATCATCTGTAAAATACAGTCTCATTACCTGTATTTGAGAGGTATTATATATGAAAGAAAATGATGTAACAAATATAAAAGTGTTTATTACACATGACCTTTAGAAATATTGGCCATTATGGTTTTTTTTTTTTTTTTTTTTTGGCCATTATGTTTTATTTATGCATTTGACCATAAATGTATCTTCTGAGATTTTGAGGCAACTTCTCTTGTTCCCTCAAAAATTTTCCATAATATTAGAACATTTTATCAATACCTGTAGCAAGATCTTTTGTGGTTTTTAATTTTTTTCAAATCCACACACTATCCATCTTATATCCCTGCTATTATCATCACTACAATAACTGTCCTAAGTGAGCCAAAGCAGTTATCAAATATTAGTAAGAAATATTATAATGGTTTTTACTAAGTTATCTGAAATTGGGATAGGAATTAATGTAACAGTTCAACTACATTCAGAGTCATTGAATTGTAAGGTTTTCACTAAATAAAAATCTTTTTACACAAGCCTGAAAAATGGACATTCAAAAAGTTTTTATTTTCCTCTCGTGTATTATACAATTTTCTTGTTCAGAATCCCAATATTAAACCTGCTACAGAAAATTTAGTATTGATCTACTGATGAAATATTTCCTATACAAAACATGTTTGTGCATTAATTTAAATGTCTAAAATCATGGGTATCTATTTTACAACTATTTACAGACATATTAAAAATGACGGTCAACAAAATATCATGTTTGATACAAAATCATTTCCAAATGTTTAGAAGATGTAGATCTATATGGCATGATATAAAGATAAATTAGAAAGCTTACATATTCATGACCCTTTAAAAATCCACAGAGATGTAAGTACTTGGTTAAAACATTGAACTGTTGATTTTTCTTTAAGTTTTAAATTGAAGCTACCATTTGTATTTGGATATGGAACTCAGCATTATAATTCAACATGTGTATTCAGTGTGTAGTGATCAAATTAGGGTAATTTTCATCTTCTCAAATATTATAATTTTTATGTTGACACCTGCAAAGTCAATTCTGGTTATATATATTTGTATAAGAATCATTATAGACTGATATCACCCTAGTGTGCTCTAAAACCTGAGTTGCTTTTCCCTCTTAACAGTTTTTGAAACTTGTTATTCACTATCTCATTTCCTTTTTTTTTTTTAGATCACAGAATATTTTCTGATTTTGGTTTCTCTGTGATCAACATTTTCAAGTTTAACACATGAATGCCAACATCCAGTATTTGGGGAAAATAGAAACTCTCTACCACCACTAAGATAAGACAATCATTTCCACAAGTAATGATCAGGTAAAGGAACACAATATTCTTTATTCACTCATTCAGTGTTTTGGTGCCATCTCCCATGATAATCCAGAAAAATTAACAAAAATTATAAATCAAATTTCCATATATGTCCAAGCTTTATGGGTCACATTTGATCACTAGGATACAGTTATCTTATTTCATGGTATCCAAGAACAAATAAATGTCATATACCCATTCTTAAAATTATATTTTTGTATTTAAAATTTTAATGTGTATTTTATAGTATAAATTAAGTGGATCCATATTAGCATGCAATAAATAATCTTTAGAAATTTTATTAGGCCAGGTAAAGTGGCACATTAGTAATTAAAATTTTTGAGGATTCTCAGATGGTGGTATTTCTTTTTCAAAGGCAGTTTCCATAATTTAGTAAGGCCCTAGGCAATTTATAGAATCCCTGTCTCAAAATAAATGAAATAAACTAAAATAAAATATAAAGGCCTGGGTGTGTGGTTCAGTGTTTGAGCACCCTGGTGTCAATCCATCATATCAAAAAAATAAGAAAAGATGAGTAGGAACAGCAGTTGATGTGAACAGGGAGGGGTTTCTGAAGTGTGTAGGGAGATATCTTGGTGGTGTGTAGGAAGGTCTCTCTGAGGTGTCAAGAGAGGGTTCCCTGAGGTTTGTACTGAGGATATAAACAGGTATATAGAATGTGACATATAAAGTGTATAGGAGGGCTATATGAGGTGTGTAGGAGACCTACTTTATGTGAGTATGAGTATTTCCTAAGGGAAAAAAGTAGGGCTACTTAAGATGTATATGGAAGGTCTGTATTTTGAAT